>NC_132780.1:189238776-189547986 GCF_048418805.1 Vulpes vulpes
AGCTTAATGTCTTCCAAATTCATCCATGTAATGGCAAATGACAGAATATATTTTTTAAGGCTTGATATATATATATATATATATATACACACACATATATTTACACATTTATACATATATGTATACATATATCAAAATTTATGTATACATTTTTTGATCCGTTCAATATTGATGAATACTTAGGTTGTTCCTATACCTAGACTATTGGAAATAATCCTGTTATGAACATGGGAGTACATATATCTCTTTGAAATAATGATTTTGTTTCCTTTGGATGTATATCCAAAGTGGGATATACACAGTGGGATTGCTGGATCATATACCAGTTCTATTTTTAGTTTTTTGAGGAATCTTCATATTGTTTTCCATAGTGACCACACCAATTTAAATTCCCACCAACAATGCACAAGGATTCCCTTTTCTCCATATCCTTGCCAACACTTATTTCTTGTCTTTTTGATAAGAGATATTCCTAACAATTGTGAGGTGATATATTATTGTGGTTTTGATTTGCATTTCCCTGATAGTGTTATTGAGCACTTCTTTGTGTATATGTTGGCCATTTGTATGTCTTCTTTGGAAAAATTGTCTATTTAGGCACTTCACCTATTTTTATATTGGGTTATTTTTTAAATTTTATTATTGAGTTGTATGAGATCCTTGTATGTTTTGGATATTAACTCCTTATCAGATATGCGGCTTACAAATATTTCTTCCCATTCCATAGGCTGACTTTCCACTTTGTTAACATTTTCCTTGTTGTGCAGAAGCTTTTTAGTTTGATATAGTCACACCTGTTGATTTTTGTTTTGGTGCTTTGCTTTTGTATCAAATCCAAAATATTATTGCCAAGATCAATGTCAAGAGTTTATTCCCCTTGCTCCATGTTTTCTTCTAGGAGTGCACCATGTAGGTCTTAGGTTCAACTCTTAATTCATTTGAGTTTATTTTTGTGTATGGTGTAAGGTAAGTGTCCACTTTCATTCTTTTGCATGTGGCTGTCCAGTTTTCCCAACATTTATTAAAGAGACCATCCTTTCCCCATTGTATATTCTTAGCTACTTTGTTGAAAATTAATAGACTATAAATGCTTGGGTTTATTTCTGGGTTCTCTGTTCTGTTCCATTGATCTATATATTTACTTTTATGCCAATAACAGACTGTTTTGCTTACTATCGCTTTGTAATGTAGGTTGAGATCAGAAAGTTCAACACATTCAACTTTGTTCTTCTTAAATTTGCCTTGGCTATTTGGAGTCTTCTGAGGTTTCATACAAAATTCAGTATGCTTCTTTCTTTCTTTCTTTCTTTCTTTCTTTCTTTCTTTCTTTCTTTCATTTCTTTGAAAAATGCCATAGAGATTGCACTGAATTTTTAGATTGCTTTGGATAGGAGGGATACTTTAACAATATTAATTCTTCCATCCATGAGCATAGAATATCTTTTCAATTATGTGTGTGTGTTTCTTATTCCTTTCATCAGTGTTTTATAGTTTTCAGTGTGCAGGTTTTTACCTCCTTTGTTAAAGTTTTCCCTAGGTATTTAATTATTTTTAATGCAATTGTATGTGGGATTATTTAAATTTCTCTTTCAGATAACTTGTAATTAGTGTATAAAAGCATTACAGATATCTGTATGTCATTTTGTATAGCGCTACTTCACTAAATTCATTTATTATTTCTACACATTTAAAAAAACATTTATTTATTTATTTATTCATGAGACACACATGGGGTGGCGGGGGGGAGACATAGGCAGAGGGAGAAGCAGGCTTCATACAGGAAGCCTGATGTGGGACTCGATCCTGGGACCCCAGGATCATGCCCTGAGCCAAAGGCAGACTCTCAGCTACTGAGCCACCCAAGCGTCCCTCTACTCATTTCTTTAATGCAGTCTTGCATTAAAATACTATATATAGTATCATATCATCTGAAAAGAGTGGCAGTTACTTCTACTCTAACCAGGATGACTTTAATTACTTTTTCTTACCCAATAGCTGTGGTTAAGACTTCCAATACTATGTTAAATAAACGTGGAAAGAGCAGTTATCCCTGTCTTGTTCCAGATCTAAGAGGAAAAGCTTTCATTGTCTGACCCTTACTGTGATGTTGTGATGATACCTCTATGCTTGTCATCTTTGGCCTTTATTATATTGAAGTATAACCCATTTACATCCCCTTTGTTAACAGTTTTATCATGAAAAATGTTGAATTTTGTCATATTCTTTTCTGTGTCTATTGAGATGTTCATATGATATGTATATATATATATATTAATAATTTGGTTTGCTAATATGTTGTTGAGGACTTTGGCATCCACTGTCATGTGGGATATTGCCCTGTAATTATCTTGTAGTGTCCTTGTCTGATTTGATATCAGGGTAATCTTGGCCTCATAAAATTATTTTTAGAAGTATCCCCTTCTGTTCTATTTTTTTGGAAAAGTTATAGAATATTGATATTAGTTATTCTTTAAACATTTGGTAAAATTTATCAGTAAAGCCATCTGGTTCAAGACTTTTGTTTTTTTGGGGGGGTTGATTACTTATGCAATCTCCTTACTAATAATTTATCTATTCAGAATTTCTATTTCCGCACAATTCAGTCTTGTTAGGTGGTATATTTTTAGCAATTTATCCATTTCTTCTTGGTTGTCTAACTTGTTGCACATATTTTTTCATAGTTGTCTCTGATGATCTCCGTATTTCTGTGATATTGACACAGAGAGGAAGAGATGCCTCTTCCTTCATTATAAATTTATTTATTTGAGTCTTCTGCCCCCCTCCCCTTATTTCATTTATCTCCACTCTGGTCTTTGTCATCCCTTCCTTCTCCTAACTTTTGGCTTAGTTTGTTCTTCTTTTTCTAGTCCCTTAAGGTATAAAGTTAGATTGTATGAGATTTTTCTTTATTATTAATGTAGGCATCTATTGCTATAAATTTCTCTCTTCAGACTGCTTTTTCTGCATCCCATAAAAATATAGGACTTAACCTACATGTTAAACCAGATGAACTTAATAGACAAATACAGAATATTCCAACAACCAGCAGAACACCTATTTTTCTCAAGCACACATGAAACATTCTCCAAGATACATCATGTTAAGCCACAAAATGTCTTAATAAATTTAAGAAGATTGCTATGTTATCAAACATCTTTTCTGATCACGATGGTATGAAAGGAGAAATCAATTACAAGAAGAAAAGTGAAAAAATAACAAATATGTGGAGAGTAAGCAATATGCTCATGAATAGCCAGTAGGTCAAAGAAGAAATTTAAAGATAATTCAATGGGTATCTTATGGTTTAAGCAGTTAAGTGACTGACTCATTTTCCACTCATGTCACGATCTAGTGAGATTCATGAGACTGAGCCCCAAATCCAGCTTTGCCCTCAATGCAGTTTGCTTCTCTCCCTCTTCCTGTGCCTCTCCCTCTGCCTCCTAACTGCTTGGGTGCCCTCTCCCCTTCTCTATCTCCAAAATCAATCTATCTACCTATCTATCTATCTATCTATCTATCTATCTATCTATCTATCTATCCTTTTTTTAAAAAATAAATTTAAAAAATCTTTAAACATATTTATTTCTCAGTCATTTTTACCCTTCTGTAAATCTTAGGTATTACAGATGTGAAATAACTGTCTTTTCCTCCCTTCTATCTTTGTGGAGGCAAACAAAAATGAATTTCCCTCACTTTAGGCTTCAAACCAGAATTGATTTTGTTATAGAAATAACTTTATGATTGATTGTTAGCTCCACTGAATGGTTAAATATATTATCATATCCATAGTAATTTTGTGGACAACACGAAAACTTAACAACAGTTCATAAAATCCTTTTCTAGTCAAAGTATTTTTCAAACTACAATTTGTATTTTGGGGAATATAATAAATACATATGTAAATGCAGTTTTGTTGAGTAATTATGAATGCAATAAACTTACTTATTGTATATAGTTCTAACTATTTATAATCTACACTTTAATGTAAACATGTATAAGTATTGTTAATAGTGTTAGTTCTACTTATTTGTCAAAAATTTTGGTTATATAAGAAATGAAGAGTACAAAAACTCGATATTTTGCTGGTAAATGTACTAAATATCAATCAATATACACTTACCTTTTCATTTCGATGATACTGCAATAAACAGTAATTTTTAATAAACCATAATAATGCATTGAAACCTATAGCAAGTGAAATATACATAAGCTAAATTAAAACTATTTTCCCACTCAAATTTATAGTAGAAAAACATCACCTTTTGATACTTAAAGTAACGAGGGATTCAAAAACATGCATATGGGACAATTTCAGTTCTTACTTGACTAATTTTAATCAATTAATCAAAACTGTAGTTATTATGTTTCGTGTGTCATGTAACTGAAACTCTGTTTATATAAACAAGCAACCATGGATCCCAGCTAGTATTTAATTTTATTTTATTTACTTAAATTTTTATATTTCTTATACTGTACAAGATCTTGTTTACATACATTATCAGATTTCATATAACAATAATTTTATATGGTAGAATTTATTTCCATGAAGCATATAACAAAATTTATGTTTAAATTTTTAAGCTTGTAAGTTATTTCCCAAGGAGTCACAGCATTAAGTTGAAGATCTAGGCCCCGAACCCATAGTTTCTGAAAACAAACCCAGGCATTTGGCCTCTACTTTCTAACTTTAAACATTTGTCACTTTATTAAATAATTAGTTTATAATATTATTCCTATAAATGTACTATGCAGGAATATTAAATGATATTTAAAACAAGCCAAGATTTTTAGTAACATCTAGAAACTTGGTCTATTTATTTTGACAAAATTACCACCTTAATTAATATAGAACTAGATAATAACTACATATTTTCTTTCAAACTGGTAATTATTATTATTATTTGGTAATAGCATCATAAAATTACTGCCTCTTACTGAAGTTCAGTTTCATTTCGCAACATAAACACAGTACATACACTTTTAAATTGTGAGTATATATAGTATGCACTTCTGATTTTATGGTGAATGGAGATAGCATAGCCAACATACATCTTTTATCAAAAATAGCTATTGTCTTTCAGATATCTTACTCTTTCAGAAGAGTAAGTGTTGAGAAAACTATATATATATCATTGGCATCCCCACTTGTGAATGACAAATAGACTTAGTTATATTTGTTATGAATATTATTCTGATACTAAGTACTTTATGCTTTAACTGTTCTCCTAAATGACAGGAAAAAAAAAAAACATTGTTACCTTTTTAAAATTCCATCTTAATTTTTTTTTGTTGTTGTTATATAGAAATGGATGACACTAGTGATAAGTTAAAAAGAAAGAGCTCCTGTTTCCAAGGTAACCAATCTAAATTAATAGCAGGCCTACAGAACTTCATGTTCAGAATATAATGTAAAAGGTTCAATCTGTAGTTCAGAAATGAAAGCCAAAATTATTATATTTTTGGATTGGTTTGGAAACATTTTTAAATTTCAAAGTTTCAGCTGAGAATTTTAATTTGGATTAGGCAGTAATATTTCTTTTCTAAGGGAGAAACATTTTCTTTCTTTTCCTTCTTTTTAGAGAGAGAGAGCATGTATGCTCTTGAATGGGACAAGGAAGGGCAAAGGAAGGAGAGAGAGAATCTTAAGCAGGCTTCATGCCCAGCACAGAGCCCTTTGAGGGGCTCAGTCTCAACTCCAAGATTATAACCTGAGCTGAAATCAAGAATCAGATGCTTAACCAACTGAGACACCCAGGTGTCCCAAAGGAGAAACACTTTTTGATACAATTTCAGATTGAGGCAGAAATGCCACTGGCTAATCTATAAATTCATTATCTATACAACATATTATGATATAAGCATATAATAATTTTCCATGAAATATTCTGATGAAGAACTAAACTAACTCATTGTCCCCATAGATCATGTGAACTTCTCTTACTCTCATGAACATTTTTCTCTTCTTTTTCTTTCTTTCCTTCCTTCCTTCCTTCCTTCCTTCCTTCCTTCCTTCCTTCCTTTTTCTTTTATCTATGTATCTATCATCCACACACCTACTATTATATGTATACTATAATATATATATATATATACTGTATATGTATATATATATGCAGAACTCTTAGCCTCTATGCTACAATGCCTCACAGAAGAGAGTGCAGAAGAGTGAGCATAAGAATTGGCAGAGGGCAGGAATCATTCAGTACACTTCTACTTACTAAAAGAGTGTTGCAGAGGAAAGCCTTAAAATTTCAGACACTTAGTATTAAGACAAAAGCAGAGAGAAAAATCAAATAGATGAAAAAGGTGGGCAATTAAGACTATAGAATTGAAACTCTAGTGGCTTCCAAGGTAATGATGGTCAATACTAAGCTTATATTTTATAGTTTACCTTTAAAAAAATGATATGTGTGTGTGTATGTTACTGAGAGAAACTTAGTTAATTCTGCACATATAAGTTCATTTATATGACTGAGGAAACAAAAGGGTAGTATGCAAATAATTGTGAGAATTCTTATACTTCTTTCATTCCATTTCATATTTCTCCACTTTTCTGACATAAAGAGTCACATGTGATGTTTCTTTCTCCTATGGCATATATCACAGTACCAAAATACTTGGGATAAGTTCACAAATAAATACCACATATAATGTATTTTATTTATAAGCCAAATTTTATCCTTTCATAATGTAGAAGAATAAATTTAACAATGTAAGTGCATGAAGGAGCCTAAACATTCTACTGTATGATGTGACTTTTAAAAATTTACTTTTAATATTTCTAAAAGAATATCATCGTGCAATGTAATTAAGATGCAAACTCCATTTTAATTTCTTGTGAAATATTTATGTAATGTTGTCATGAATATCCTGTAACTAATTTAAAGCTAATTGTTAAATTTATTATTCATTGATGAATTAATTATTAATAGACAGACATTCAAATGGCAATATATTTTTGAAAGAAAAAACATGAAAATTGCCAAAATTCAATTCACCATAAACATGGTAGCCTCTAATAAATCAAGCTTTCAGTGGGGAGGTAAGCGAGATGATCAACTGAGTACTAAGCTAGATACAATTAAAATAATTTAAAGGTTAATAATAGTACCAATTTTATTAGATGATATATTCTGAAGTTATGAATGATGTAAGAATTCATTCTATGAAATATTGCTTGACTTTAAGTATTTAAATTACTTTATTCTTTTGCAATAAAAAAATTGACAACCATCGGTGTTGGCAAATATGGAAACAGAATCTCATAAATTGCTGATGAGAGTATAAAACAGTACCACTTAAAAAATTATTTGTTGTTTTTTTAATTTTACACTTACTGTATGATTTGGAAATCCTACTTCTAGATGTTTTAGAAAGGGAAATAATAGTATATGTTTTGACAAATTATTGTACAAGAAAGTTCCTAACACCCTAATTTATGAAAATCCCAAACTGGAAACAACTGAAATGTCCACTAACAGATGAATGAAAAAAAATTATATATCCATACAATGGAATATGTTTAGCAATAGAAAGGTATTATTAATACAGATAAAAGAATGAATCTCAAAAGGAATATTGTATTGAGTAAAAGAAGCTACCACTGGATCAGAGTAGGGACATGAACCTCTGATTGACTGTAGGAGGCATAAGGAAACAATCCAGGTGAAACTAATACTCTACATGTTATTTTGGTTGGTAAATTCATGATGGGTATACAGCTACCAAGTCCTATGAAAGTGAACACTTAAGTTCCATGCTTTTATGTTATATAAATCATACCTCAACTAAAACAGTGATAAAGCTTCTTGATAGTAAAATCAAGTATCACACAAAATATATGTTCATTTCTATACATTGAAATATTTTTCAGATTAAACATGCTTATGAAATTTTGTTTATAGAGTGATTCTTCTTCAAATTACAAAAATAAATTGGAAAATATATTTAAGTAATACCAGTAAACCAATATTATACTAGATGAAAAATATTGAAATATAGAGCTTTAGTTTTTCATTTGTATATTCAATTCTACCTGTATATTGATGAAATTATAACTTTATTCTCTAACTTTCCTTTTTAGAAAAATGTATTTAATATTTCAACCTGTTCAAAGATTATTTGTCTTGAAGTAGATTTCATCTATTGGGAATGTGACTACTTCAAAAAATTTCAATTGTAGGGTAAAATGAACAATAACTGAATAAAAATAAACAAACCAATACAAATAGAAATGTGTATAGGGACTATTGCCCATTTAATTTAGTTGACTTCTGAAAAAAAAAGATGTCATGGTTTTAAAATATCAGTCCTCTATATTAGAGATACTACTGTATAATTTATTATGCATAAAGTAAATCTGAAATAAAAATAGTATTAACTTCTACTGTATAAAGAGTTATGGGAGACTACAGAAAAAAGAGCTTCATTTTCCATCTACAAAATTAAGAGACAGAAGGAAGCTTAGGTGACTATTGACTGATGCTTGGTGAAAAATATATTATAGAACTTACATTTATTTATTTTAATATGGGAAATAAGTGAGATTGGCAAATAAATATGTTGCCTTTGATGTAGGACCGAGCTGGCGTAGACAGGGCTAGGCACGGAATGATAAGGGAAAGGCCCCAGAGTCAGGCTGTTACCCATCCCAAGAAAACAGATAAGAGAGTAAAAGCAGAAAAAATAAACCTGGCTCCCTAGCTCCAAAATGTCAGGGATTATTCCCTCTTTAATGACTACTAAGTAATCATAATCACACAAACTAACCAGATCACAAATAAATATGTCATTAAGTTGTTATCAATTGTTCTTGCTCAAACCATGATGGCAGAAGAATCTCAAGGCCATGGGCTACCTGACTAGGCTCACAGAATTCCCAGATGTAGAGAAATGTTATGGAGGAGATATTAACTTGAGAGGAGGGAACACTTTGTTTGGGCTTATGATGTTTACAAAAACATCTGGTTTATTAATATGATAGTTACAAGTCCACCATGTTTGTTCTAAATATCCACCCTGATATTGACAAGAAATTTACCAAGTACCCTGATGAGTTTCCTATAAAAGATAGATCATAAAACCCCTCAGTGGCAACCCTGTCAGGACCCCCTCACTTTTGAGAGCTTTCTCTTGTCTCTCTGCTTAATAAACCTTTGTGAGCTTTGCTCACTGTCTGTTGTCCCCAATATTCATTCTTCCACTCCATGAAATAAGAACAAGCTCTTCTGTCACCTTCTGTTCTTATGCAAATAAAAATAAGATCCTTTATAGTACATACATTATATATACCTAAATGAGGAAAGTAACATGTTTGTCATATTTCTATGAGAAATCTCTTTTGATTAAAAAAAATTAAGCTTACTTTCACTTTGTTTCTCTTAAAAATAAAAGAAGTATCTATTAAAGACGTTTCAATGAAACCAGGAAGATGTGATGTGATTTCACCACAGTTCATCATTTCTTTTTTCCTACAGAAGCTAATAAATGGAGTTGCAAAACTTATGTTCTCTAAAGTGATAGAGCTTGGCAATAGTTGTTGGTCAAGTTCCATGTTTACTCTCCTTCTTCTCCAGGAGAGCAAGTTATTCTTGCAGTATCAGTAGGCCTGGGCTTCCATGGTGATAATAATAATACTTACTTGGCAGTTTGTGTCTAGTACTAAGACCTTTACAAATATTAGCTCATTGGTTCTTCCAACATTCCTAACCATAAGCACTTAGTTTCAGAGATGTCATGGGACCTGCCTCAGGACACCTCGTTAGTAAGTGGTGGATCCAGGCTTCAACCTGCTGACAGGATCCAGGTGTCTACACTATACTTTCTGTGTTGTATGGTACAAGGAAAGCAGTGCATGTAATAAGAGAATATGATTTGGCATTAACTTGATAAAGAGTAATGGAATATACAGTAATTTTTTGAGCAAATGCTGCTCTTATTCTTGTATAGATTTAATCTCATGGCTTTAAAAAGTATCATCAAGTAGGCCTGGTCCAAATCAGGAGCCATTCCTGCTTTAGATACAGTTCTAAAACATCTCCAAGTGTTCTGGCCACTCTCTCATTTTTTATTTCTCTGGATATCCTATTATTGGGCTTATTCTCCCATGTTGTGGAAAGTTGTTCTTGTGGTTAAAGATGATTAAGAACTTTTTTACTTCTGTAGTATTAGTGTTGACACTTTTCTTTAAAGAGAACCACCTTCAAGAAACAATCTACCAGTTTATAAGCATCCAGAAGAAAAGTGCTACCATCTGGTTTAGAACATCTTTTCTAGCATTTAGCATGGTGCTCAGTATGTAATAGGCCCTCAATAAATAATGTAAAATGAATCTATAAATTAAAGAAATGTATGAATCAATTAATTAAACAGTGTTTTTCATTTTAGAGTCAATGTTTAATCATAGCTGATTGGTTAGCTGATATCAATAAGGTGATTATTGGTCATCTTAAAGATCAGTGAGCTATTTCCTTAAAAACAAATTGTTTCAGTCACAATTATCTCTTACTTTTCCAGTATTTCATATATCATGAATAACTGCACTAAAATTTACTTCCAATGAATTGATAATATAATAAATAGAAAAACTTGGAGTAAGGTTCATGTGTATATGTTACTTTGTGCAGTCTTTTGTTAAAAAAAGAAATATTGATATATGCTTGACTATAATAAGCTGTGAATATTAAAGTTTATAATTTGGTAAATATTTATACATGCATACCTCACGAAATGAATCTAAAAAAATTGGGGGCTTTAGTGATTATATGATAATGAAGACAGAGTAGTTGTAATAAAAGTAATTTGTCTCACAACACAAAGGATATCCTCTGGATGGTGAGAAATTCTAATGTAAAGCTTGTAGAGGATGTGAAAACTTGGGTGCCTGGCTGGCTCAATGGGAAGAGCATGTGACTCTTGATCTTGAGGTTATACCTTAAAGCCCCACATTGGATACAGAGATTACTAAAAAAAAAAAAAAAAAAGGAATAAGCTTTTTAAAAAATGTAAAAGCTGAAGACTCTTTAGGGAAAGGTTGAAGATCATGAAGTGAGGAAGATTGTTAAAAAGCAATGTTTGATGACAGAAAAACTGCTAAGGATGAAACTGTGAGAAATATTAGTTTTAGAAAATTGGCAAGAGGAGGAATACTACCATCAAGGGATTGAGAATGAGTGTCTAAGAAGGGTAGGTAATGATCCAAAAATAAATTATGTGCTGGAAACCAAAAAGGTGGGAGTCCAAAGAGGAAGAATGAATATTGGAGAAAACATGAATAAGATGAAGTTTGAAAAAGATTGATTGGCTTTGTCAGGAAGAAGCTTATCAAGCAGTTTATTAGAGTTCCATTTTGGAAATCATGGTGCAAGATCGATTTCAGTTGTCTAAGAAGTAAAAGGAAAGCCAGAAAGGATGAAAATTATTATAACTCTCAAATAATGAACAATGATGAACAAAGGAAAGACATAAGAGAGATGAGACTCTACTCTTTGAATAATTGATTTGTCATATCAAGTAAACACTCTAAGATAGTTTTATATATCATAAAAATGAATGGAACTTACCAAATGGTTGTGTCAGTAAGGATGGGCTAACATAGACTGCAGCTGTAGAATTTCCACAGATCTCTGTAGCTTAAAAAACATAGGTAGAAAGCTAGAAGCACCACAATTACAGAATTGAAGTTATACTATAAAATTGTAGTAATCAAAACAGTATGGTACTGGCACAAAATAGACACATAGAAAACCAAGAAAGGAACCCACAACTGTATGGTCAATTAATCTACAAAGAAGAAAAGAATATGCAATAAGAAAAAGTCCCTTCAGCAAACGGTGTTGGGAAAACTGGACAGTAATAAGCAAAAGAATAAAACTGGACTACTTTCTTACACCATACACAAAAATAAACTCAAAATGGATTAAAGGCCTAAATGGAAACCTGAAACCTAGTTTAAAATCCTAGAAGAGAACACAGGTAGCAAACACTTTGACATTAAGTATAGCATTTTTTTTCTAGATATGTCTCCTGAGACAAGGGAAACAAAAGCAAAAATAAACGACCGGGACTACATCAAAATAAAAAGATTCTGCACAGCAGAAGTAACTAAAAGGCGACCTATGGAATGGAAGAAGATGTTTTCAAACGACATTTCCAATAAAGGGTTTCTATCTAAAATATATAAGGAACTTAGAAAACACAACAGCAAAAAAAATAATAATAATAATAATAATCCAATTTTAAAATGGGCAGAAGACATGAACAGACATTTCTCCAAAGAAGACATACAGATGGCCACAGGTCACTTATCATCAGGAAAATAAATGTAAATCAAAACTACAGTGAGATATCAGTTCACACCTGTCAGAATGGCTAAAATCAACAACCTAAGAAACAATAGGTTTTGGTGAGGATGTAGAGAAAAAGGAACATTCAGGTACTGCCGGTGGGAATGCAAACTGGTGCAGCCACTGTAGAAAACAGCATGAAGGTTTCTCAAAAAGTTAGAAATAGCACTGTGTCATGATCCAGCAATTGCACTACTAGATATTTACCCAAAGGATACAAAAGTACAGATTTGAAATGGTATATGCACCCCAATGTTGATAGCTGCATTATCAACAGTAGCCAAATTATGGAAAGAGCCCAAATGTCCATAGACTGATGAACAGAAAAAGAAGATATCATATATATAATATGTATATATATATATACATATATATACATATTATATATATACTATTCAGATACTATTTATCCATAAAATAAATGAAATCTTGCCATTTGTATTAACATGGATGGAGGTAAAAAGAATAATGCTAAGTTAAATAAGTCAGAGAAAGACAAATGCTGTATGATTTAAGTCATACGTGAAATTTAAGAAACAAAACAGATAAGCAAAGGGAGAAGAAAGAGAAAGAGTGAGATCCTCCAAGATGACAGTGGAGTAAGAGAACTTTAGGCTTCTTTCATCCCAGGAACACAACTAGATAACTATCAAATCATCCTAAATACTCTAGAATGTAGTCTGAAGACAGAACAAACTCCATAACAAAAGGGAGAGAAGAGTCCATATCAAAGAAGATAGGAAGTGTGGAGACATGGTTTAGGGGAGAAGTGGATCACAGCTGCTGTGGAGAGGAGGTACCTGTGGCCAAGGAGAAGGGAGAGAGAGAGAAGCACACAGGGGAATGAACAAGAGAACATTTCCCCAAAACCATTGGCTTAGAAAATGAGAGGGACTGAATTTTGTGAGTTCTTGCAACCAGAGGGACTTAAAGTCTGGAGTTTTAAAGGTCAATGGGCTTGGCAGAGATAGAGCACTGAGGACACTGCCCGGCTCCTGGAGAGAAGGCAGGCAAGGCTCCTGGAGAGAAGGCAGGCAAACAACCGGGGGAGATGATCATGGAAAAAGCAATCGAAGAACATCTGGGAAACACAGTGGGGAAGATAATTCACTCATCTAGGAGAGTAATCCTGGGGGCTATGTTCACATAGATGCTTCTTTTTAAACAGGGGAGCTCACCTACACCATTTCCCTTTCCTGCCTCTCAGCATAAACACAGCCACTGATGGGAGGCAGTGCAGCACCAATGCTAGCTGCCTGACTTGCTTATGCCAAGTCCCACTATCCTGCACTCTGGCAAGACTGCCCTTTTAGGTCAAGCTTGTCTCAGTCCCAGTGTGGTAGGTCCCTCCCACAGAAGATCAGTGCAGGCCCATGTCTACACCATGACTCTAAAGCCTTGAAATTTAAATTAAAATTTAGTAGGTTTGACTGAGATAGAGCCAGGAGGGCACTGTGCTGCTTCTGGAGAGAAGGCAGACAAACAACCTGGGGCAGACAGTGTGGAAACAGCATCTGAAAAATGCCTGGGGCACACAGTAGGGGAAATTATTTGCTCTTCTCTGTGTGCTTCCCTAAGGGGAAGCATTCACAGAGACATTTCCCTGGAGCAAAGGAGATGACAATGAGCAACAGGATGGAAGAAACAGAGGAATTAAAAATGTGGAAGACAAAACAATGGAAAATAATAAAGCTGAACAAAAGAGAGAAAGAATTATGCAATGTGAGAATAGACTTGGGAATTCAGTGTCTCCATCAAATACAATAACATTCGTATTACAGGAGTTCCAGAAGAGAGAGAAAATGGAGCAGAACATTTATTTCAAGAAATAATAGTAGAAAATTGCCCCAATCTGGGGAAGGAAACATACCTAGATTAGGAGATGCAAAGAGAACTCCCATCAAAATCAACTCCCATTAAAAGCAGGCCAACACCAAGACATAATACAGTGATATAGCAAAATATAGTGATAAATCTTAAAAGCAGCAAGTTAAAGAAGTCCTTAATTTACAAGAGAATACTCATAAGGCTAGCTGGAGATTTCTCAGTGGAAGTTTGACAATCCAGGAGGGAGAAGCATGATGTATCTATTCAAAGTGCTGAATACAAAAAGCCTGCAGCCAAGAACACTCTATCTACGAAGGCTATCATCCAGAATAGAAGGAGAGAGATCTTTCCAGACAAAACTAAAGGAGTTTATGGCTACTAAACTAGCCCTGTGAGAAATATTAAAGGGGACTCTTTAAGTGCAATGGAGAGACCAAAAGTAACAAAGACAAGAAAGGACCAGAGAAAATCTCCAGAAACAATGACAAAACAAATAATAAAATGGCAATAAATATACATATGAATCAAATATTCTGAATGTAAATGGACTAAACATTCCAATCAAAATGTCAGAATGGATTTTAAAAAGACCCATGTATATGCTGCCTACAAGAGATTCATTTTAGACCTGAAGACACCCGCAGATTGAAAGTGAGAGGATGGAGAAACATGCAAATTGATGTCAAAATAAAGTTGAAGTAGCGATACTCAAATCAGACAAACTAGCCTTTTTTGACCTTGTATTGTTTTTATACTGCTTTGGTATCAGGATACTACTGGCCTTGTGGAATGATTTCAAATATATTCTCTGTATTCCATTATTTTTAAGATTTTGGCAAAGATTGCCATTAATTATTATTATTTTTTGATTGCCATTAATTTTTATTTTTTAAATGCTTGGTGGAATTCACCAGTGAAACCAGGGGGTCCCAGGCTTTTCTGTGCTGGGAGATTTTTGATTCCTAATTCAATATCCATTCTCATTATTGGTCTAAGATTTCCTCTTTCTTGGATTCAAGATTTTCTTGGATTCAAGATTCATGACACTTGTGGTAACCTGTGCATTTTTGGGAATTATTATTTTTTTTCTAAGTTTGTTGGTATGTAAGAGTTAATAGTAATCTGTTATCACACTACACATTTCTGTGTTTATCTGTTGTTTTCTTTTCCATTTCTCATTTTGATTTTTGAGATTTCTTTCTTTTTTCTTAGTTAATGTAAAGCATTGCCAATTTTGTTTATTTTTTAAGCTCATTATTACTTTCAATGCTATCTCATTGTTTATTCTGGCCTCTGTTTTATTTCTGATTTTTCCTTGTTATTTCTGCTTCTACTAAATTTCAGCTTTCTTCTTTTTCTAGCTCCTTGTGGTATAATATTAAGTTGTTAATTTGAACATGTTTTCTTAATATAAGTCTTGATAGCATATATTTCACTCTAACACCTGCTTTTGCTATATCCCATAGGTTTTGGAATATTGTTTTCTTTTTCTTTTGTTTTGAGACGTATTTTGATTAGGCACTTGATTTCTAATTTAGCCTATTGCTTGAGCAGTAGTGTGTTTAATATTTACATATTAAATATTTAATATTAAAAGAGAGAGAGAGACAAATCAAGAGAAAGGCTCTTAACTATAGAGAACAAGCTGATGGTTACCAGAGGGGAGAGGTGTGGGGGTGGGTGAAATAGGTGTTGGGGATTAAGGAGTGCACTTGTCCTGTTGAACACAGGGTGATGAATGGAATGGTTGAATCATTATATTGCATACTGGAAATTAATATAACACTGTATACTAACTAACTGGAATTAAAATAAAAACTTAAAAAAATAAAAAAAATAGGTGGATCTGTAATTTGAATTACACATACATTTCAGGGATACAAACTGAGTAATTCCAAATGAGTACCAAATTGCCACCTAAAAGTGGAAGGACCATTAGATTATACAGTTTAGAGTATGCCTAAGACAAAGAAAGGTCAATTTTTCCCTTGATATAAATACCAGACACCACACTGTACCAGATTTTTTGTGGCTCCAACAATGAAGTTCAAAGCTGTGTTATTGAGCTAAATTAGGTTTGCGACCTTCCCTTAAATTGTGTATCTCAAGCTTTAAGAGAGCTTAAATATTATTTTTGCCTATTAGAGACACAATAAATGCATATCACTCAGGTTTAGATTATCTTTCCAAGGTTATATTTTTAAAGATTTTATTTATTTATTTGAGAGAGAGAGCTTGTGCAAGAGAAAGCACAAGTGGGGAGAGGGGCAAAAGGAGAGGGAGAAGAAGGCTCCCTGCTGAGAAGGGAAGTTGATGCTATGCTAGATCCCAGGACCCTGGGATCATGACCAAGGTCAAAAGTAGACACTTAAGGAGCTAAGCCACCCAGGCACCCATTTCCAAGGCTATTTTGAAAAGTTGAGAAGCATCCTTATATGAAGTCCACCAACATCCCTAATATTGGCTCCATATTATCTTCAAATAATACATTAGAGGCAGAATTTTCAGTGAAATTGAACTTTAGGAAAGCTCTTAATATTGGAAATTGACATATGTAGAATTTTAATGACTTAAGGCTGGACCAGAAAATCAGTGGATTTAGGGCAAAGGGGAAGAGGTATTTAGAAATCAACTGAGTACCACAACAACATAGAAATGAAGTAAATAGATTCATTCATAGCTACACAAAAAAAATGCTGTCACGGTGACAAATTTCATCAAAAGGATTTAAATTATATATACAATGAATGAAAATTCATTCACTGTGACAAATTTCATCAAAAGGATTTAAATTATATATACAATGAATGAAAATTCATACTGTAGTAAAATAGTAATATGACACCTAGTATTTATAATGATTTACACACTTTTGTAGCTTTCAAATTCAAAGATCTCATGTGGGCACATGACCATAAATCACAAAAGCTTTAAAAAATATGTGATTATATATGACTTTTTTAAATAAATAAGTTTATTTAGTAATTAAGAATTCTAAGATAAGCATTTGGAAGTACCCAAAATAAGTCATGGTAGATAAGCTACTCTATTATAAATTATAGTTAATTCAAGAACTATGTTCAAGGAAAGATTTATTGTCATAGACATACTCATTATAAGAAACCACAGAGAAGCGAAATTACAGAGCAAAGCAAAGGTCAAACCCAGCACATCAGTTGAAAATAAATGGAGAAAATAGATGGAGAAATGCAGCAAGGTTTGGCACCAGATCAATAGCCTTAGGGGCTGAACAATTCTAGGAGAAATGTTCCTAGTAATCACAAGTTCTGAACATGAACAGAAGCTGGTTGGTGTTAGGATTATAGTTCAATGTATAAAAATGTGCTGAGACTGCTTCTAAATGCAGTATGAATTGCATGTACATTGAAAGGAGTGTGAATTTAATGGGAATTGTTGACTAGTGAATTATATAAAATTATTCACTGAACAATAAGAAGGAGTATTTTCCATTAAATAATTTGATTATTTTTCACGTCAATATTTTCTCTTTAAAACTGGATGACTGGATTTACTGACCCTGATATTGCTGCTGGAAAACAGGCTGACTGATTTCCGGCCTTTCAAGTTGGCAATTCCAGTTTATAGTTTTTAGAAATTGGGATTGGTCCTTAGCTCGAATAGCCCTAAATCTTAATATTACCACACAGAAAGTTTCTAAAACCTGCTGTTGATCTGGTTGTATAATGTATATGCTGATTTGTACTTATATATAAAGTAAGCCTAGAATACTATCTAAAAACTATTCTTTTAACTGTAAGAAGATCTACATGAAAAATAATTATGAAAAGATAAATCTGAAAAATTTAGAAGCTTAAACCTATTCATTGGCCTCTGTACATGGTAATCTTTGAAATGTAGATTTGCATATAATAAACCTGATTAAAATTCTTCATTGCTCTAAAAAAAATATTGGTCCAAACCATTGACCAGCAATTGATCAAGCAAAGCTGAGTTATTGGACTGAATGTTATTCATGGAGAACATTACATGGAGCAAATAATAGTTTTGTCTCATCAGGATTTACAATATAATATATGCAGAGTTTCATGACCTGAGCTCAATGATTTTAAAATAGCTTATCCTAGGTAGAGGACTAGTTGGAATTGAGCAGAGTTTATACAAAGTAGCTTTGTATTGGTGGAAAAGCCTTAATATTCAAAACGTTCATATGGGCAACTGAGCTAATTTAATTTTCTCATAGTCTAATCTTCCAGGAACAAATATTTGCTGGAGCATGTAGCTAAATTATTTCCTCAGTTACAAGTATTATTGAGCTCAGAAACAGAGAAGTTTATTTGGTCACAGAATTGTTTAGCACAAAGAGAGAATATAATTGATCCCTAATTGTTTCATATGTTGGTTCATATTCTCAGTTTCTTTTTGATCATTCATGACTAAGCCGAACAGTAGATCATTTCCATCACAGGATGTCAGCAATATAGCTTTGTATTATTGTCTGATAAGTCTGGGTCATGCATGCAGTTTTTGACTGTACTGTTCTAAACAGATTTTCTTGTTTTTCTTTAGAAGATAATTTATTGAATCATTTAGAGGACAGTGACTGTGTAGCAGCAATAAAGATCCTGGAGAGGATGCACACTTAAGTAATATAATATAAACAGTATTAGGAGAAAGATTAGGATTATAGTTTGTCACTGATTTCCAAACAGGGAGCAAGAGTGCTAAATTTAAACCACAAGAACTGATCCCATCCCTAATCTAATAATTTTTAGACTAGCCAAAAGGGCATTATTTTTCTGTCTGGACTGTAGCTATGATTACTATATCTTTATAAGTCACTTTATGGTTGACTTCAACTAATCAGGTAAAATAATGATTTCTTACAAGAAAATGATATCAAAAGAAGCTGGGGAGCACCTCCGAGTAAAAAAATCTCAACAGTTGGTCAATATGTTGTATGGTGCACCAAATCAAGAATAAATAATAACCAAGTATTGCACAAGAGAACAATGGAATGAAAAAAACAATATTGAAACTAGAGACATTGGAGCACTGGGTGGCTCAGTCAATTAAGCATCTGCCTTCAGCTCAGATCATAATCCCAGGGTCCTGGGATCAAGCCTCACATTGGGCTCCCTGCTCAGTGGGTAGCTCTGCTTCTCCCTCACTCCTGTCCCTCTCCCTATTCATTCTCTCTCTCTCCCCACCCCCTCAAATAAATACATAAAAATTTTTAAAAACTACAGATATCACTGATTTCATAATTAAGCAGTAAAATGCATCAGTTATTCTAGAAACCTTAACCAGAGAGCCAGAAAAATAAAAAAGAAAAGCACAAAGATTAAACATTATAATTTGTCTCTTATGCAGATCTCATTCTTTGCTTCTTGAGTAACAGTGGTATACTTCTTAATAGCCTTCTTGATTAAAATTCTTGGGATGTATATTAGTCTGTTGAGTTGCTACAACAAAGTACTACAGACTAGATAAATAACAGACATCTGTTTTCTCACAGTTCTGGAAGTGAGAAGTCTGAGACTAGAGTATCATCAGAGTTGCTATCTACTGAGGGTCAAGGGGGAAAGATCCATCCAGGCTTTTCACTATGGTTTGTAGATGGTCATCTTCTCCCTTCATTTTTATGTTGTCTTCCCTTTGTTCATGTCTTTATCTAAATTTGCTCTTATAATGACACCAGTCATATTGGATTATGACCCACCCTAATTACTTCATTTTAACTTAATTACCTTTATAAAGAGTCTATCTCTAAAAAACAGTCACATTCTGAGGATGCATGGATTAGGATTTCAACATATGAATTATTGGGGAGGGACACAATTCAACCCGCACCATTCTACATTATAACTCCCCCAAATTTGTGTTCTTCTCACATCCAAAATATATTCATCCTATTACAAAAGTCTTAAGTCCTTCTATCATCAAATCTTAGTCCAAAATCTTTTCCAAAATATTAATCAGATGTGAGTGAGACTTGAGTTATGACTCATCCTAAACTGTGAACTTGTAAAACTAGACTAGATATGTTTTTCTAAAATACATGGATGAGATAGACAGGCATAGGTTAGACACACCCAAAATAAAAGGGATAAATCATAAAGAAGAAAGGGATCACAAGTGCCAAGTAAATTTAAAATATAGCAAGGTGGGGCACCTGGGTGGCTTAGTGGTTGAGCATCTGCCTTTGGTTCAGGTCATGATCCCGTGGTTCTGGGATCAAGGCCCCACATTATGCTTTCTGCAGGGAGTCTGCTTCTCCCTCTGCCTATGTCTCTGCCTCTCCCTCTGTGTCTCTCATGATTAAACAAATAAAATCTTTAAATAATAATAATAAAATACAGTAGGGCAAATATACTACAGGTTTTTAATTTTTATTAAGATAACTTTTTAGAGCACTTTAAGTTTCAGCAAAATTGAGAGAAAAGTAGAGATATTTCCCATGTAGTCCCTGCCCCTTCACATGCAAAGCCTCCCTCATTTTTAGCATCCCTGCATCAGAATGGCACGTTTGGTATAATTGATAAACCTACATTGATGGACATAGTTTATATCCGTAGTTTATATTAATTTATAAACCAAATTAATTTATTTGGTGTTGGACATTCTATGGGTTTGGACAAATTTATGACATGCATCCAGCATTACACAATTATACAAAATAGTTTCTCTGTCTAAAAATCCTCTGTGTTCTAACTTTTTATACCTCGTTTTTACTGTCCCACATATTTTTGCCTTTTTCAAATGCCTTAGAGTGAAAATCATACAGTATATATATTATCTTTTTATATTGGCTTTTTTTTTTCACTTAGAAATATGCATTTAAGATTTCTCCCTGTCAAAAAAAAAAAAAATTTCTCCCTGTCTTTTCATGGCTTGATAGCTCATTTCTTTTTAGCATTAAATGATATTCCATTGCCTGGATGTACCACAGCTTATGTATACATTATCTACTGAAGAACATCTTGATTGCTTCCAAGTTTTGTTTTTTTTAAACATTTGATTTTTGTTTTTTTTATTTTTTTGTTTTTTATTTTTTAAAAAGACGTTATTTATTTATGAGAAACACACAGAAAGAGAGAGGCAGAGGCACAGACAGAGGGAGAAGTAGGCTCCATGAAGGGAGCCTCTTGTGGGACTCTATCCTGGGACTCCAGGATTAAGTCCTGGGCTGAAGGCAGTCACTCAAACACTGAGCCACCCAGGTGTCCTGATTGCTTCCAAGTTTTGTCAATTAATGAGTAAAGCTGCTATCAACATCCATATGCAGGCTTTTGTGTGGCCATACATTTTCGGCTCCTTTGGGTGAATATCAAGGAGTATGTTTCCTGAATCACATGGCAAGAGTATATTCAGTTTTACAAGACACTGCCAAACTGTCTTCCAAAGTGGCATTACCATTTTGTATTCTCATTTTGTATTTACCACAATGAATGTGAATTTTTCTACATCCTTGTCAGCATTTAGTATTGTCAGTGTTCCTGATTTTGGCCATTCTAGTAGGCTAGTAATAGTATCTCATTGTTTTACTGTGTATTTCCCTGATAACAAATGATGTGGAGCAAATGGTGTGGAATATATTGTCATATGATTACTTGCAAGATGTATTTCTTTGTGTTGAGATCTCTATTTAGGCCTTTGTTCCATTTTTAAATATATATCATATATATATAATAGTAGCCCTTTATAATCTGTGTCTTTCACAAATACTTTCTCCTAATCTGTGACTTTAATTCTCATTTTCTGAATGTTGTCACAGAGCAGTTGTTTCTTTCTTTGTTCTTATATAATGTCATCTTGAGACTCATCTTGTTTGTTTTCCTTCTATCAAGGATCACAGTTCTGTGTTGCCTTTGTCCAATTTCTGAAGACAGTTATTTCATGTATTTTATGAAGCTGTTTATAGTCAGTGAGAGCTTCACTCCATATAGTTCAGCCCACCTACTCTAGTGGTCTAAGGAGAGAAGGTTATGGAAATCACCATCTTAAGCAGTCAAAACCCTTCCCTGTTTTTCCAGTTCTTCATATTTGAAAATCTTTGCACTACCTTGATTTTACACATTAGGTCAACTGGATCATTGGTTTGAACATCTGCAAGTATAGAAGACAACTCTGATTATCTCAAGTAAAGAGAAGCAAGAGCAGAACAGGAGCAGCCCTTTTCAGATTTTATTTTTTTCTCAAACAACTATGCCAGAAGCCTCCTGGTCAAGATTAATACAGGCAGCCTGGGTGGCTCAGAAGTTTAGTGCCACTTTCAGCCCAGGGTGTGGTCTGGGAGACCCAGGATAGAGTCCCTCATTAGGCTCCCTGCATGGAGCCTGCTTCTCCCTCTGCCTCTCTCTCTGTCTCTCTCTCTCTGTCTGTCTCTCATGAATAAATAAAATCTTTTTAAAAAGATTAATACTACTAGCTTATTTATGGTGGTTCAAAAGAACTTTCCACTCACTACTTCCTTATCTTGATCCCCCCCACACACACACACACTCTCATAGTGCTTTGGGATCTTGGTGAAATGAGCCAAGAACACACTCTACTTTAGTATCTTAGTAGGATCCTGGAATGAAACTGAATTAATAAGTGAGAAATTTGCTTATTGAGACCAGAGGGTGTGAAAAGACCAAATTTCTTATTAAGATTTATTCTGATTTAATCAATCAGATGGAGGTATACTTTTCCCTAAGAGTTTTCAAGATAATCACAGTTATAGATTTTCATTCATTGTCAAAATAATAACCATTAAGCAGTCATCAAATAAACTTTATGTATGGTTGCTACAGCTTTTTGTTGTTGCTATCTACTTCCCAATTTTCCTCCCAAAAGAAAACTGAAATCTCTCTCCCTAACTTGTTTACTAATAATGTTGCAAATTATGTCTTAGGGCTGGATTTAGACAAATGACTAATCTCAATCAATAAAGTGTTTTTATAATTTTAAATTTTATAAGGACATATTCCCAAGTCAGGGATAACTTTTGGCCTCTTTTTTAATGAATTTCACTGATATGTGTAAGGAAATTTTGCTTATCTGAATTTGATTCTCACATATTGTATTTTTAGAATATACCTTTCTTTATCTTATCCACAAGTATCTAGCTGCATGCTACGCTTGTTCTTTTCAGTTAGCACCTCCCACACCTCAGATGTATTCTCATCTCTTTCATTATTGTTCTATGCCTCAGAGGTTTACCCTAAGTCACTGCATTTCTTGTGCTCCTTGTTAGCTAGTATGTTATTGTGTTCTGCCAGTGGGAGATATTGACAAGAGATGGGGAGGTGAGAGAGACAAGGAGAGGCTGGGATAGTCTTCCCCCTCTTGCCCTCTGTTCCAGCCTCTGTTTGGCAGCAGCTGAATCTCTCTTGCACTAATTTTATTTCCTTTTGTCCACTACTCAATAATTTTAGCTCTCTCTGGATTCCAAAAGTATAATTTCCCAAATTTATCTCTTTATTCTTAGAGGTGATAGCAATTTTTAGATATTGTTAGTCTGATTGCTTTAATATCACTTATTGGATGTCTTAACTTTTCCCACATGTCTAAAAGTTGTCCTTTTATTATATTCTCTTGAATTATTTGAACCGGTTTCTATTTTCTAATGGGATCATAACAGATACCTATACATCATATAAGATTCTATTTTTAAAGGGAGTAAGAAAGCAGCTTATTTTTGGTAGATCTAGAGAAGGATGCACTATGTCAGGGAGCTGTGGGAGAAAACCCCATAGTTAATTGTTTCCTTGAGTGACTCAAAGGTTCTGGTTACAGTTCACTCATCACCTTTATGTTTTTTATTTGTTTTTAATTCAACCCATTTATTCTCTCTTAAGTGATTTTCATTTACAGTGCCTCCTATCTTCAACACTTTTTCTTTAGTTTTGGTTCATTTGTTTGCTTGTTTTGTGGATGGTTTCTCTTCATGGCAGTTTTTTTTTTTTTTTTTTTTTAAGGAAAGCTTTCCCTGATCCTTCTGTATAAAAAAAGCATCTGCCCTTATCACTCTCTACTACATCCACCTCTTTATTTTTTCATCTCATTTACAATTTCTTTCCTTCTCTTTTTATGTCTCCTTATTTATTATTCATCTCTCATCATCTTCTGAAGATGCATAGTTCATGAGAGCAGAGTCTTTCCTTTATGCTCTTATTCATCATTAAATTCCCAAGCATCTAAAATGCAAAGCCTGCCACATAATCATTGTTCAAGGGAAACAATAATGTTTCAGGATACAAATAAATACAGTGTTTGGAGAAAGGCAGTTATTACCAATGCAGGCTTACATTTTGGGACAAAAATTTTAAGTATCTACTTTAAGGGTATCAGAATGTCTTTAGTTAGTGACTGTGTGGCTCCTTTAAAGTGGCAAATAGAACAAAGATTTACAAGCTGAACCACAGGTGTGAAGACAAGAAAATGTACCATTGATGTTAAAATAATCCTCACATTATTTGTACCCACAGATTGGTGAGATATGAAGGTGAATTGTACACTCTTAAAAATTAATTTTGACATCTAATTTAAATAAAAATAAGATAACGTTAAAGCCCATTAGTAATTTTATTCACTGATTATTTCTGTGCATTCTAATTATGATATCCAAAAATCAGCTATAGACTTTAGATTACATTATTTAAATGAATTTTTTTCTTATTAGAACTCTGATAAAATACTTAAAATACTTTTTTTCTCAGAAGTAATGAGTAGAATTAGAAATGCCTCTTTATGCTGGGTACAGACCTTCCAAACAGAGATGAATTAGTCTCTATGCTATCTGGTCCCTGAGCTCTATTTAAAATGATCAAATGTACTTATGATCACAGAAACTCTCCAATGAAGTTTTGTAGTCCATCAGTGCACAAAATCAGCATTTTTTCAATTAGCGTAAAAGACTGAGTGGCTGCACAAATTTATCTAGTAAGAGGAAGATGACTGAATTAGTAAGAAAGCTGGTCTCTAGTGGGAAAGCCAGATCAGTAGATGGTATTAACTTCATTTTTTTCTATTCATATCACTGCATAGTGAATTGAATAATAAGCGAATTGGGATATTGAAACTAAACCATACTAAAAGTATTTGTCTTATGAAATTTAAAACAGGAATGTATCTGAATAGTACATTTATTCTTTCTCTCACCTTGAATATACTATTACATAAGCTGTGCCAACATATTCTATATTAAGAAGTAGAATTTAGTGGGAAAAGTACCAAAGGATTTGGAATAAGGGGTGCCTGGGTTTAATTTACTCTATTCTCATTGCCAGGTCAACATAGTTATACTGTGCATGCATGCAATCCTGGTAGACTTACAAAGACAATTTAATGATTCCATTTTAAATGTGATATCCAGAAGAATTTATAAGTGGTGCTAAAACTGTGGCCTCTGTAAAATGTCCTTAACTTAGATTCACAAAGGAGATTAGAAAACCATTGTCCTGAATAGCTGCCTTTTAGGAAATAGCAACTACTAGATTTTTGTCAGTATTTCTCTTTGCTCAGATAATAAAATTCACAAGCAGATTTTTTATGCACTGCCTTTAAGTTTCACATTGAACCCCCATTTTATCCTATATTCCCCACCCAGTTCCCAGAAATTGCTCTCTTTTGTCTCTCACTGTTTCTTTACCTATGCTCCTTATGTTTGAGTTTCATAACATAGGAATTAAATGAATTGTTTTATTTGTAGTTATTAATGAGAAATGAAAAATAGTTATTAGTTTTATTCACTCCTCCTTCTACTCTAGATTAGATCAGGAATCCTCACACAAAAAGATTACAGTGATCCTATATACAAAACTCTAAGCAGTGAACAAGAGGCACAATGCTTCAGCTAATAAGACCTTTGGCAGCACAAAGTCATGGAGGCCTTATGAGAGGAGTCATCACTAAGAAAATAAAGTATAGAGGGAGATTGGTAACTTTGGCAGCAGTATTTGGTATGAAAGGTAGATTAATGAGATTAAGTTAAGGAAAAGATGAAGTATTTGAGGGAGATATAACAAATATTGGCTCTAGAATAAGAAGACAATGTAAAGCCATAATCAAAAAAGAACAAAATACCTTTTGGGGGGATGGAATTGGAGTCCAATGACAGAGTACTAGGATAAGCAAATCTGATCAAATATGAATAAATTCTGAATTCATTACTTACTGATAAAAAGACTTGTTCAAAATCTGTATGCCTGATTCATAAATCTGTATAGATGCTATATTGGCCTCTAGGTTCTCAAAACTCCCAAACTTTTCCCCATTTCTGAAGGCAATATCCATTTTCTCATTTATTTCTCCTACCTTACTTCGTTTCTTCCCCTTCCACCATTTAAGTTCTCCAATATCTGTTTAATCAGTCTCTTAGATTAAATGTTCTCTGTTGCGATAGCTAATGTAGTTTGTTTTTCTAACTAAACTGTCACTGATACCAATCCTCCTTCATTCTTCATTCTCTTCTCAGTTACCTCAAGAAAAGACAAAGCAAGATTCTGATGCGTTTGTGGTGGCTCACTCAACTCTCTTCAATCTACCTGATAATCCTGAAAGAACCCAATTCATGTATAAAGGCCTTTTCTGTTTAGAAGAACTTCAGAACTACACCTAGCCTAATACAGAGTAGTTGATTCTGGAGAAAATAACTGAGATCAAGGGCTAAGAGAAAATACTAATAATAAGTCATTTTTATTTTATTCTATATGTTTCCTTTCTGTTAGTAATAATACCATTTTCTAGAAGCAGTTGCATAATAGTGTCTGTCTTTTCAGGAGTGATTCTTCACCCCTGACCTGGCTACTCAATTTCAACTGCAGAGTAAACTCTGGGTGTGTGTCTTCTGTCCTCTCTTGTCTATGTGATAAGTGCAGTAAAATTGATCATATATTAAGCACTGTAAAATGTGACTGAAATTTTAGAAAACAGACATATAATTCTAGATGATGGGTCATGTAGAACTGGAAGTCAGCTTAGGTCTAGTAACCACCCCCCCCCCCCCACCCAGAGGGGAGAGGTGGTGATGAGGATGGTTTGGAAAGAGCCAAACTATGCTAGGAATTAAAAACCACTGCTGCAGCCAGAGAAAACAACATTGATAAAGTGACACTGATAGGAACCACAGGCATTGACAAGTCCCTTCTTGCCTCCATTTGCCTCAGTCTCCTCCAGTGCCTGTATTGAAAAAGCATTATGAGGAATCCACATGACAAAGAATTATACATTACAGAATCCCCACTGCAGTATAAAAAAGCAAAATATAAAAGTGTAGATTTAAATCTGAGATTTAAATGGTTTTATAACCAGCATGAATAAGACACAATTTTAAACTCTAATTAGAACTCCTAACCCTGAGAAATAACCTAGCTTTATGGATCAGTGCATGATAGAGATAAAGCACATTTGGCTTTATAGCTGCAGAGAAGGTAAGCTAAGTAGTGATAATTAAGCACCAAATAACCTAATATACTAATTAACTTATTACATTACTGTGAGCTATTTTATAAGCCCACTTTATAACTTGCTCTTCTTGAAAAGGGTAGGGGGTGGGCAGAGGCAAACACTAAAAATGGAACAGTGATACTGTGATATATTAGGGATGATCACATAGTGTGCGCTACCCCTCCACACATAGGTAGACTCTGATTCCCCTCTCTTGAACCTGGGCTGGCTTTAATGTATTGACCAAACAAATTCAGTTACAATGGGATTCTGGGACATAAGAATCTCTCCAGCCTCCACCTGAGCCTCACTGTCTTAGGAATTTCTGAGTTGCCATGGAAGAAGTCTGATTACAGCACTGGTGAGGCTTATTGTAGATTCTCTAATTGAGAGTCCCAGCTGAGCCCAACCTTCGAAGTGTTTCTGCCAAAGCACAAAACATGGAAGGCCAGATATCTTAGATCATCCAAAGCAGCTTCGCTGTGAGCTAAAAACCACTTAGTGACATCTTTTAAGAACATGTGGAATGGAAGAGTCAGTCTGCCTAAATTCATGACCCAAACACTTATGAGACAGAATAAAATGGTCACTGTTTCAAGCCAATAAATTTTGAGATAGTTTGTTATGCAGCAATAGATAGTGAGACAGATCTACATAGGATCAGAGATAAACAGAAGTCCCATGACTTTTTTTGAGACAGCACATGCAAGATAGAGTATTCCTTTTCCAGCTTAGTCCAAATAGCCTTTTCCATGTTATTCAAAAGGAGCGTAGACACTAAAATAAGAGGAAATGATATAGAAGCAAGTAGCATAGAGTAAATAAAACAAAAATAAAAAAATAAACAAAATATAGAATATACTTCTCTGTACTCGCAGGAGAAAAATGGACTCAGAATAAAACAGAAATATGGGGTAATAAAATGACAGGAAGAATTGGAAAAGTGGAGGTATATAATTTCTTAGATACAGAATTAAGGTCTTCTGATTTACTGTGAGGTAAAAAAAAAATTTGAAAGACCAATATTTCTAGAAACAACTTCAAAATTGGGATAATGTTTAAAAACAGTTATGTAGTTTTATCAGAAACCTAGATCCAACAGGACTAGAGGGGCAAAGATTACAAGGAGGGGATAATTTAGGAAAGGCCAGCTAATGATCTGCAGCTTTTTGCCTGGGAACAGTTGGTGATGCAGAAGCTGTGCAGAGTGGGAGATTTAATATAAGCCTAAAAAGACCAAGTAAGTGGAGAAGTTTTTTTTTTTTTTTTTTTTTTTTTTTTTTTTTTTGTAGTCTTACAGTTCTAGGAAGAAAGATTAAAATATAGAACCCTTCCAGAAAGGGCCCCTGGCAAAACATCGGCTCATAGCTGAAAGCCCTGGAGTATACCCTATGAAAAGAAGCAAAGCAGATATAAAATGAGCCTTACACTAACTGAACCCAGCTTCGATTTATCTCAATCCTTGACCGGATTAAGATGATCAACCCCCACTTTTCTCTGGCTATCAGTGAAAAAAGTGAGCCATCTCTAGAGACAGATAACATCATAATAGGCCAAGTCATTCAAAATATACTTCAGCTCAGCTACTGAATAATTTTGATGCTAATTCAGGTTCTTATTTTAGCTTCAAAACTCTTACTGTATTTATCATTTGTGTACAGGACACTATAAAGTGTTGCTCATGTTCCCAGTCTCATGATGGTCATGCCTTTATGTATTTCCCCTTCCTGGACCTGTAGCTTTCTTTGCGGGCCAGAGAACATGGCACCCTTAATTATGCCACATTAAATAGCACTCTGTCTTGCTAGCAGTAGCTCTCTAGTGATTTTCCTTGCTCTTTTTTTTTCTTAATATTTATTTATTTATTCATGAGAGACACACAGAGAAAGGCAGAGACATAGGCAGAGGGAGAAGCAGGCTCCCTGCGGGGAGCCCCATGCAGGACTCAATCCCGGATCCCCTGATCACGACCTGAGCCGAAGGCAGTCGCCCAACCGCTGAGCCACCCAGGTATCCCTCTTTCCTCTTTTAATGAAGTAAGTCATGTGGCAAGAAATAACAGGTGGCCTCTAGGAGCTGAGAGTTGCCTATAGGAAGGAAGAAGACAGGGTCCTCAGTTTTATCAAAAACCAAAAACCAAAAAAAAAAGAAAAAAGAAAAGAAAGAAAGAGGCAGAAGGGAAGAAGCAGGAGGAGGAGAGGAAGGGGAAGAAGGAAGGGGAGGGGGAAAAGGAAGAAGAGAATTATGCCAGCAGTCTGAGTTTAGAAATAGATTTTTCCTCAGTTGACCCTTTACATAAGAATTCATCTCTGGAAAACACTTGGCTTGTTGTCTTGTAGAGAACCCAGGTAAGTTATGGCCAAGCTTTGATGCACAGAAATTTTGAGATAATAAGTATGTATGTTTTATGGTACAAAGTTGGTGATACTGATTATGCAACAATAGATAGCTAATGCATAGTCTTAAGCATTTTAATATTTATATTTATTTGTTTAATGAAAGAGTCTTCTGACTTCTCCAGGGGCTCCCAAAGGGTACATCTATGTTCTAATTCCGGCTGGTGGTCTTTGTCAGTGGTTGCTTTTATTTTTCAGCTCATTGAACTCAGTTCTACTCGTTGGAATACTCCAAGTGGGGCGGCACTACAATAAGGTAGAGAGCAAAGCCGTCTCTTGCTGTTTGGCAGAATTATGGCTTGGCCATTGGCCACTTGCTAATGCTCTGAGTAATTCATGTCTATTTTCTGATACTAAAGTAGGACACTAACAAGTATCCATAATTAAGGCCTAGAAAGGCCTGCCACCTTCAGAGCTATGGAGTCTTGAACTTGAGTTTTTAGGGTTTTTTTTTTTTCTGAAGAATCCTTAGTAGCTTGGAGTAGAATTATGGGGTTCTTACTAGAAATGCTGACAGTACTATTCTAAAAAGGGATGTCAGCACTTCATCTTCATAACAGGTTATCATACAAGATGGTGTCTTGAGGGTTGATAGACTAATGCACTGCAGTGCATATACACCAATGTCCTAAATGCCAGCCTTGCCACGGAGTCTGCAGTGCTAAAGGTGAAAATGCTGAAGTGCTGGTGGTGAGAAGGAAATGGTAGATACAAGCTTTCTGTACAAGGACCAGTTGGGTTGATTAATTATCTCTGAGCTAGAGGCATCCCTTCCCTAGCATGAGCCACTGTAGATGACACAGAAGATTTATACTGGGCTGGGCATGGCCCAACACTGTTGCAGGATCAGCCCGAGGTAAGGGCCTGTTCTGTGGCAGGAAAAGACCTCCACATAAATGGTATTGAAGTAACCATCACTGGGAAGTCATCAGCAGTCATGTTGCCTTTATCTTTGGCAGTCTGAAGTCCCAGAGTAGGAGATTCAGGCTAGATGTCTGGAAGGGGTGGTGGAAGAGTAAGAACCAGGACATTAACTAGAAGGATGCTGCTCCATACAGAGTTGCTATAGCTGACTCCAAAACTGATGATACTTTCATGAGTGATAGAACCGTGGCTCCATGTTTTCACATGGCTAGATGCAACCAGCTCATTTTCATTTACGGCCTGATCTGCGGTGATCCATCTGTGGATCCACAGGAAGTAAATGGAAACCAGAACAGAGCATGTTTTGCTATCATGAAGCTAAAGAGGAGTCGTCAGCTGCGTTCAAGTTAATTTCCTATGAAAATCTTCATTGGAAAAATAGTCTCTGTCTTAGGAACAAAAACATCGATCCTATTTTTCACAGACTTTTCTCTTCCCAAGTTTTTTTTTTTAATTTATTCATGAGAGACACACACACAGAGGCAGAGACATACGCAGAGGGAAAAGTGGACTCCTGTGGGGAGCCCGGAGGTTCCAGGATCACAACCTGAATTGAAGGCAGACACTCAACCATTGAGCCACCCAGGCATCCCTCTCTCCCCAAGTTTCTGATTCATATTTCTGTACCTTCTTGTAGACAAACTATTCAAAAGTCATTAGTTTTCTGCCTTTTTAATTTTTTTATCTTGAACTTTCTGTGCCGTTTATTTGCAACCTATTCTCTTCAATTAGGTTTGAGCCTTACCATTCTACCAAACTAGCTTCTGTCCAGGTCACCAATGATCTTCATCTTTCCAATATGGATGTGCTGAGAATTCTCATCTTATTCTCACAGTCAGCAATTCTTCCTTAAAACACATTATTCACTTCACTTCTAGATAACACAGAAATATGTAGTACATGGCCCATCCATTTTAGTCATTCTTGCCCAATCTTTTTCTTCCCATCTTTAATTGTTGGAATTCACCAGACCAAAGCACTTTATACACTCTTCATTTACATTAATATCTTGGTAGTTGTTTCTAGTTCCAAGGCCTTGAAGTTCCATCTATATAATGATGACTCCCATATTTTAATTCCATCCCATATTCTTATCTACACCTTAGATATGTATGTACAATTGTCTATTCAATATGTCCATTTTGGTGTCTAATAAGGATCTAAAATCCAAAATATTCAAAACCAAGCTTTGTTTCCCTCACCTAAACTGTTTCTTCTCTGTTATTTTTTTTTCTCAGTAAGTGATGGCACAGTTTACCTACTTGCTAAACTAATAAATCCAAGAATCTTTATTGCCTCTCTTCAATCGCTTGTTTATCAGATATTGTTGTTTCTACCTTCAAACCATATCTGACATCCACCAAATCCCCACCAACTACTCTCTACTTCTCTGACTTTGTGTCCCTGTATGTGATCTTGAATTTGCCCCTGCTAATATCTGCAAGCTCATTTCCTAATTCTTCTAATCTCACTCATTCTTCTCTTGCCACACTAATGACCACCAGGCTACTTTAGCAATGCCATTACACCTTTCTTCTTCAGGGGCTTTGAGATTGCTTGTTTTTTTTTAATGTGATACTCTTCCCCATATATTGTATAATTTGTATAGTTCAGTCCCTTGTTTCGTTTGTGTTTCTTTTCATATATCACATCTATATAATGATCCTTCTTCCACATTCTTTCTTCACTCTCTGTACTTTTGTTAAGCTTCACTTTTATACATAGCATTTTGTAAAATAGATTATGATCATCTTACATTTTTGTTCATTTACTGTTTTCTCCTCTACTACATTATAATATATAATTCACAAGAGCATGTTATTCACAAGGTCAGAATACTTTTTAATTGTGTCTGTAGTTCAGAAATGAGTTAGAAGCTCATTACATATCTATTAAATGAACCAAAAAAAAATGAGCACCACAGTAGGAATCGAATTCATTAAAGCATTATTTTTGAGTAGTCAATATCCTCATTTAAGGCTTTACAAATACCTAATGAAAAAATATGAAAGTCAACTGATTGAAAGTATGAATAAATTAAATGGTAAGAATTATTTAATGTAATAACTTAGCCAAATATAGGTAATTCCTTTTTAAGTTTTAAAAACATAATTTTTTGAAAGTGACTGTTTATGCTTTTCTTATAATTTCTGTAAAATCAAATTTGTTAGGCACAAATACTTGAAGATAAACATATTTACAAAAACATATTTTCTCTCTATAAATATATCATTTGACTGAATAGTCAGTGATAACTCATTAAGAACTTTTTCTAATATGCAAAAACACAAAGGCAAATTAATTACAATGAAATCAATATTGTATACCATATCTTATTTTTTCTTGTCTCCCAAATTAAATGTGAATTATAGTTTCCTTAATATTTCATGTTTAGTACTTTTTAGTACTTTCACTTATATTTAATTTGACAGATTTTGTTGTTAGCATCTCTTAAATATATAGGCCACATGGCATGTGTGTTAATGCTCCTTGTTGAGAATCATAATGATCTATCATTTATTAAATGTGTATTTTACCTTATATTTTATAAATTCCCTATGGGCAAAGGACAATATGTTCTATTAATCACAAATTCTTGATACTAAATTCTGGTCCCTATAGAAATGTTTTCTTCTAGAATGAAATACAGATAGTGCACTTTTACTCAAAGGACTTCACATCTGTTTTCTCATTTAATTCTAAAAACACCCATGAGAAGGCCCTGATATTGCCAAAGATGTCAAGTGTCACAGTCACTCTGAAAAGAGCTATGTGAATTTGTTAGTAGGGGATCCAGTCTATTCTGCTGATTAAACACCACTTTCACTTTACATCTAACACCATGTTCTGGAGTTTCCATTATCTCATAATCTTAGATACAAGAACAACATCGAAACAAACAATAATTTTAAAGTAATAATAACAGTTTCCATACTATCTTAGTCAGTTTGGGCTGTCATAACAATGTAACACAGACTAGGTGAATTAAATAACATATATTTGTTTTCTCACAGTTCTGGAGGCTAGAAGATCAAGATCAAGGTGTTGTCATGGTTGTTTTTGTGGTTTGTTGGTTTGTTGCGCATAGAGAGAAAGAGTGAACTCTGGTATCTCTTATTCTTCTTATAAGGACACCAGTCCTATTGTATCAAGGACCCCTCCCCCCTCCACCCCTTACCTTCTTAAGTAGCTCTGCAAAGGCCCTGTCTCCAACTATTGTGACACTGAGAGTCAGTGCTTCAATATTTAAATTGAGGAGGCACATAGTTCCAGCCATAACACATACTAGAACAACTTAAAAATTCTTCAAAAGAATATGAACATCTTTGATTCTTTCTTTAAAACAAAATTCAGGTCAGCAATAGATAACTAGAAAGTTCACCTCGGTTTGCTAATTGGCTTTAATCAAAGGAAAAGTCAACTTATATCTGTGTAAGAGAAGGTAGTTATGCAACTTTTAAAAAAAATTTTATTTTATTTAAATTTAATTAGTAAACATATAGTGTATTCTTAGTTTCAGAGGTAGAGCTCAGTGATTCATCACTTGCATGTAACACCCAGTGCTTATTACATCATGTGCCCTCCTTACTCCCCATCACTTAGGAACGTGAAGCAACACTCTTTGAAGTTAGGTTCCTACCCTCCTATAGAAAACTGGGATATAGGGGCTCTATTATCCTTGGTGATTACATTTCAAAGAGATGGTTTTCAGGTCTTTCTTTCTTTTTTTCTTCTCCAAATTTTAATTTAAATTCCAGTTAGTTAATGTACAGTGTAATACTAGTTGCAGGTATAGACTTTAGTGATTCATCACTTACATACAACACTCAGTGCTCATCACAAGTGCCCATCTTAATACCCATCATCCATTTGACACATTCCCCCACCTTCCTCCCTTCCAGAAGCCCTGTTTGTTCTATAGTTAAAAGTCTGTTTCCTGGTGCCTCTCTTTTTTTTTCCCAAATAAATCTGTTTTGTTTCTTAAATTCCACATATGAGTGAAATTATATGTATTTGTCCTCTCTGACTGACTTATTTTGCTTAACATAATACTCTCTAGTTCTATTCACATCATGGCAGGGGAATCCTGCCAAACATACGAAGAGTTAGGGCACCTGGGTGGCTTAGTGGGTTAAGCATCTGCCTGCAGCTCAGGTCATCATCTCCAGGTCCTGAGACTGAACCTCACTTTGCTTCGGGTTTCCTGCTCAGCAGAGTCTGCTTCTCTCTCTCTCTTTCTCTCTCTCTCTCTCTCTCCCTCTCCTTCTGCCTCTCCCCTCCTCGATCTTTCTCTTTCTCAAATAAATAAATAAAATATTTTTTAAAAAGAAAGAAAGAAGAGTTAATACTTGTACTTTTCAAACTATTACAAAAAATAGAAATGGAAGGAAAACTTCCAAATTCATTCTATAAGGCCAGCATTACCCTGATTCCAAAACCAGACAGACTCCACTAAAAAAAGAGAACTACAGGCCAATATCCCTGATGAACATGGATGCAAAAATTCTCAACAAAAAACTAGCAAACTGAATCTAATAACAAATTAAAAGAATCATTCACCATGATCAAGTGGAATTTATTCCTGGACCATAAGTGTAGTTCAATATTCACAAATCAATCAATCTGATACACCACACTAATAAAAGGATAGATAAGAACCATATGATCCTTTCAATAGGTTTTTAGGTTCTTGAAAAAGATATTTCTGGGTAGTAAAACTGGCAAAAGGTTTTTTAAGGCATTTACATATCAAAGGGTCAGAGAAAGAATTCACGATTATAAGTTATCTAAAATTTACCTAAAAGATGTGAAGTAAGTGCCTAGAATTAGGAAGAAGCCTGTTACAATGGTATAAAATTGGAAGAGGACCCCAAGCTATAGAAGGGAACTCAGCTAACACCTTGATCGAAGTCTTGTTAGACCCTGAGCATCATGAAGATAACTGCTCAAAACAAACAACAGAGAAAAGAAAAAGAAAAGAAAAGAAAAAAAAATAAAAGAAAAAGCAACTCTTTAGCTATGGAACCACACTTCAGGGAATTATTGTTCTAAACTACAACCTTGGAAATGTAGCTTTAAGATTAGAGCAAAAAGGGTAATATTACAGTAAATCATAAATTCACTAATTTGATCTCATTTCACCTTAAAATCTATAATTCCTTGAACTTTCAGGATGGGAAATAAATTATCCATTATTGGCTTAGAATTTATTGACTAATATATTTATCTAAAGATACTAGTATATCAAAGAGAACATCTATTTACTGAGTCACTATATGTAATTCTTCAAATATAAACAATCATTACTTATTTACATAAAACATTCTATTTATGTTAATTCCATCCTAAAAATGTCTATTACTATTCTTTGTACTTACACTATTCTTGATTAGTGCTGGCAACACTAAATTTGAATTATAACATGAAAAATTATGTGGTTACTTGTAGAAATGGTTCTCAAAAATGTGTTCTGAAGTGACTGGAGATTATTTAACTTAGTAAAGAAAACAGGTGAATTAAAAGCTTTGTTCAGTAGTTTATATTATTAACTGACTTCAATATCAAAATTAAATATGCAAGAACAAATAATATAAGATTATACCTGTGACATCTTCCATCTAATGTCAATCAGGAATATATATTTGCAGCATGAAATATTTTAAATTTTCAACCAGCATGTTCTGATGATTACCTTTTAGATAACTTGTGTTACCACTTTACTGAATTAAGATTATCACCTACCATGATGGCTAAATCCTAAGAGAAAAATGAGAAAATGCTGAAAAAAATAATTATAAAGAGAAATATTCACCTACTCTTCTATTTGATAGTTGCTTGAGATATGTTGAAGAGCATATGTTATCAGCTGCCAGTAATTGGAATTTGAGGACTGCTTTACAGTCAGCAATGATGATCTCAGAAACAGTTTCAAATTTTTATCGTCCACAAATTTATTTTTCCATCCAGAAATAGAAATCTTGAAGGAAAAATAATTCTGAGGAGTCAATCTTTTAAATTTCAAAGATAGCCAAATTGATAAATACTGTATATGGACTAAATCTAATTTTTCTTAATTTCCTCTTGTGGGACTGGAGTATTGAGTAATTATCAGGCAAAAGAATATTGAATTGAGGAAAAACAAAGCCAAAATAAGGCATTCTCTAGAAAAATTTAAGTAGTATCACTGAAGGGAAAACTGACTTTTCTAGAAGATGCAAATATTTTAGCCAGCATAGCAGTAACACATGTTAAACCAGAAATTAAAAGCAAGGGAAATGGCCACTCATCACAGCAGTCATGATATGTCGGGAATTCTAAGCAGACTGGTATAGGTTGAAGTTCAGGCCATGTTCACAAGGCCAGAATTGAGTTTGTCAACTGTCAAAATGGTCAAGGTTGAAGTAGTTGCTTAGTAGAACAAAGCCGAACCTAACAACTTTTATATGTCTTTTATCCGACTTTAATGACATAACATTTATTTTTTTTCTGGTATTCCATCAAGGAAGTTTGCAGGGAATCAATTTGACTGCTGTATAAAGGTTCAGGTAACTTTAGTGAAAAAGTCATCATTAAAGAAGTTGAGAGAGGCCAAAAGCACTGGTACTCCTCCATCAAAATATAACAAGAACAAAAATCAGCCCAAACAGAACATGTTACATCATGTACTTCACACATTTTTAACACAGCAATGAACTGTTCATGGCAGTCAAATTATGCCATTCAACAATCTGTTATGCCTAGATGATGTTGCTCAATATAGGTCAGATTGCTTCTAGGCTATTGCCAATACAAGGTCATCTTTGTCATGAATGACTGGATCAATTGGCAAGATATTATTCAAATTAAGATATCAATTTTTGGAAGCCAAATTTTTTTGTAATAACTCTTTGCAGTATTATTTGGAAATATTTAATTATGGTAGAGAGGGCAAAACCAAAACAAACAAAACAAAAAGTAATATTAAATTCCTAAAAGGGCTAATTATAGATAGTAAATGATCTAATACCTTGTGATATATGGGTAGAAATCATAAGATATATGAGATACAGAGACTAAGTCAAAAACTTGTAAGACTCATTAAAATAGAATAAATGGAATATATGGTTAAAAGGATAGAGCAAAGAAGAATGTTACATATAGATGGGAAGGGATGGGAAGACCTCATCATAAAGTACAGATGGTGTTACTTCCAGATTATAGCTTCTTCCTCCCTAAATTGCACCTCCCATCCCTGACTAGTGACAACTGGTATGATGTTCTAGCCCCATATGTGTTGTTCTCCATAAACAGTTAAAAAGTATGACAGATCCTTAGGCTGTGCAAGGAGATACACCTGTGGCAAGAAGTTGGCCCTCTGTTCAATATGTGGTTGCTTTGTGCGTCTTCTGTCTGCTGAACCCTTTTGTTCATCCACAACTTTGATATTATACATATATGATCACAGGGGAAGCCTGAGGTGATGGACAGAGACACAGGATATTAGACATATTGGTTAATATGGGATTAAGGTAGAGTGTTCTTTCTACCCACTTTCACCTTGTCCTAAGTGTTAGCCAACCCCTCATGTCTGCTTTGTTGTTTGCTATGTCATAAAGTAATGTAATAAGCCGCATGATCTCTGCATTCTAATATGGTTTATAGCCCTGTCTCTCAGATAACCTGCTCAGTAATGTTCTTGGAGGCTATGGCAACATCAAGGTAACTTTTCAAATGACACTTTGGTTGCCTAACCAAAGTAAAAGGAGCTCCAGCAGGATTGTCATTTTTGTCTTTTCAACTTTTGAAACAAATTTATCCTTCAAATATTCTATATCTATTTAGCAAGGAAAATTGAAAATGGAATTGCCATTTGGGTAGTGAACCTTCATAGGTAGACTGATATATTTATGGTTGATTGGACAGCTTTTCTTGAAGTGCCACAGGATATAAGAATTATCACATGTGGAAATATTTTGGAAGATAAAACTATTATTAGCCTACTCTACAAGGTCAGGATGGGTAGCACTGGATAATTTTTTTATTGGGATAATACTGCCTTTCTGAATATTGAACATAATGCATGTCAGTCACCATGGCATATTATATAATTAGACGTTTTTTAAAAAAAGAAAAAAGAATTGTTATAGAGCATGTGGCTATTGTGAAATTTTATAAAAAGGAGACATGTAAGGAGAAAAATGTATTTTTATGTTTCCCATGAATCTACCTTTAGATTTCCTTATAATCGAGACTTGTAGAAAACTGAAATACCTCATTTTATTTTTTATATGAATGTAGGTTTAAACAATTTAATTCTGCTAACTTAAACAATGTTAAATCATGGTGACTTTTAATACTAGATATAAAAATAACCCTGACTACAATATAAAACTATAATTGATTGAGCTCATTAACAATAAGAAGAAAAACATAATCTATTGCATAATATTTGGGAAAACCTTGGATGGTTGGTAAGTTGTGATCAAAGAAAGGTAATTACTTCAAAATCAAACAAAAATTGCAGAATGGCACATAGAAAAACCTGAAGTCATTTTCCATATTAGCAGTTAAATAAAATGGAATAAAAATGACCTTTATTATATGTAAACTCTGCTTACTGATTTGTAATAGGCAAAAACAATTTCTTTTAAACCAATAAAACTCAAGCTAAACTTACATATGTGCTACTCTACATAATTGATGGCAAATTGCTCCCCCAAATGTCAATTGTTCTGTTATTTTTCCAAATGTTTCCTGCCCTACCTCTGCCTATTATGACAAAGAGATGCTTAATACTCTCCATAGTGTGTTCTTGAAAATAAGAAAATTCTGGGGAAAATTGCCCGATTAGGACTTGCTGTTGCTACAATATGTAGAGCTCTCAGAAAGTGTATTTTCAGATATTTAATACAGTATTTTATGATCAAATGAAGGATTCTCAAGATGTGCAGTCTTTTGTTTTGAATTGCAGTTCCCTGTCACTTCACTGTGTTAAGAGAGAAATTTAAGGTGATTGTGCATATACAGGTGAGCAACAAAGCAGTGATCTTGGGGAAAGGGCAGGCTGTGGGATGTGGGACCAGTTTGATCTCTGGCAGATATTGCAGTATATTTGGGGATGAATCACTGCTTCCTACCACTTTTCCCTGTTTGGAAGTCAGAGGCAAAGCACAGCAAATAAAAGTAGCTTTTTTCATCTGTTCACTGCTTTGGGGGTAGGAATAGCACACTCTATGAGGAGGAACTACCTTAAATTTGCACTTACTATGGGAACTTTATACCTTAATAGTCTTTGTCCAATATGACGACTTTTAACAAACCACTTGTTTTAGTTCATAAGATGGTGATTTCTCAGAATAGAAAATCCTCTTGGAGGTGGTGGGCCATATCCAGTCACAATATATGCTAAACCAGAATTAACTGTCCCACTCTTTCTCCCAGGTGATCAAATCACTTCCAGAGATGAAGGAGTTAAACTCCTAAAGACAAAAGCAGCAACAACCACAAGGAAAAGAACAAAAAGCAAAGAAGATGTGATTATACCCTTTATCCAGGATAATAAATATACTTATTCTACTTACTTAAAAATAAATAATAGAAAATACTTGGAATGGTTTACAATCACCCCCTCCCCCCCCCCCCAAAAAAAACCAATAAAACCCAAAATGGAAAGATCTGATAAAAAGTTTTTTTTGGTCTAAGGAAGAACAGATCTAAGAGGGATCTCCAAAGTAATGTATCGTTTTTGTAAAATACTTTGGAGTCTTATCCTTATATGGGTCTTAAAAAGGAAACAAAGAGAGTAATTCTACCCAGAAAAGAAAGATATGTTTCAGTAGTATAATCAGTAAGTCAAAGTTAATTTGTGCCATTAAACAGAAGAAAATGCAAGAACATACACAAATTCAATTTTTCTCAAACCTATAACTGCTATGGTATTTATAAGTAAGCCACTGATTATTAACTTATTATGCATATTCTATTTAATATGCATATTCTTATATATTATCAAAAGCCTTGTAATTTATGTTAGCTTGAATATAGTATCACTTAAAAATCAGTATAGGGCAGCCCCGGTGGCTCAGTGGTTTAGCACCACCTTCAGCCTGGGATGTGATACTGGAGACCTGGGATCGAGTCCCACGTCAGGCTCCCTGCATGGAGCCTGCTTCTCCTCTGCCTGTGTCTCTGCCTCTCTCTCTCTCTCTCTGTCTCTCTGTGTTTCTCATAAATAAATAATAATAATAAATCTAAAAATCAGTATAATATTATATGATTAGTCAATATATAATTATTGATTAAAATGATCTCAACAATGTATTTTTATTTTATTCACAAGACGAGTAATGGAAATTCAAATGAATTATGGCAAGGAGGGATCTTCATTTAATGAGGAAAACCTTGAGGTTATTTACTTTATTTCCAAAGTCGTTTAATTTTTAACCCAACTTTTAGGTATTCTTTAGGCGTGTGGGCATAATTTTAATGAAAATAAATTCTGTACAAAGGTAATTTTTTTTTAATTAGAAAAGAAGTCATGACAAATTATTTTTTTCAGAGAGACATAATTGTAGGAACATACATAGAAAGGACTTATAGGAGAGGGTCACCCTCAAGCTTACACATCTTGGCAGTCAATCTCTAGTTGATAACCAGCAAGGTTAAAAGGAACCTCAACCCTAAAACCACAAGAAACTGCATTCTGCCAATGTTTGAATGACTGGGGAAATTAATCTTCCTCTAAACTTTTTAGAAAAGAATGCAGCCCTGATTAAATCTTAATTTTAGCTCTGTGAAACTGGTGTAGGACTTCTGATTTAGAGCACTGTAAGATAATAATTTGTGTTGTTTCAAGAAGCTGCTTAGTTCATGGTAATTTGTTATGCCACAGAGAAAACAAATATAATGCCTAGGAAAGTATATAAAACAAGTCAAAATTTGATGTGTGGTCAGTTCTTTTCAATAATATTAAATTAAAACACTAAAAAACAAAACTACCATTTAACAAAATTAAAATAAGTGAGACATACCTATAAAATTTGAATCAGAACATCGGAATTTGAACTGTTTTTCTGTATATGTATATGCCACGCATTGTATTTTTTACACTTACTTGTGAATCACTTTATTCTCTTTGATGGCAAATACATTTTTTGTCATAGTCCTTGGGAAGAAAGCTTCCTTTTGTGTAGTCTCTTGTGTGAAAGAACCTTAAGCCTTGATGCAGAACCTCAAAGAGTGCAATTTGTTTAAAAAGAATTTTGGGAAGATTATGCCACAGAGTTGTCCAAGTTACTGTATCAGCGCAGAGTACTAGGAGTCCTAAAAATAATTTTTTCATTACATTTTTTTACAAAGGAAATAAAATGAAAATACGGAAATTATTAATTTCATGGGTTTTTTTTGTTTTGTTTTACTTTTGTTTTTGTTTTTGTTTTACTTTACTTGTTTTACAAGGAAGGAAGGAAAGGAAGGAACGTTTCTAACATGTTTTAAGTAGTAATATATTTCAGGCCCTTTAGCAGAGTTGTTAAAAATGCCACCTCATTTATCACAGGGCACTCAGGTATGCATTTTATGGAGAAAACTGAGAATCAGAATGTTCACATAACTTGCCAAGGTCACACGCCTCATACCTGATGGTGGGGAAGCTGTGAATGCAATCCAGGTTGGTCAACCTGCTGACCCATTCTCAGTCCCTCTATTAATTTGATGGTTTTGGAGAAAATATGTAGAAACTTGAATAATATTGAATAAATTATCAATGCAAGAACTTTTCAATTGCTCATAGAAATAGAAAAAGAGTAAGTCAAGGCAACTAAACTTTATATTTATTCACCAAATTTAATTTACTTCTAATAACTTCTGTTCTTCCTTTTATCCAAGGCACAGAAGGATTTTGGTTTAATCTCCCTGCCTCGAGGGAACCCTGGGTGGCGCAGCGGTTTAGCACCTGCCTTTGGCCCAGGGCGCGATCCTGGAGACCCGGGATCGAATCCCACGTCGGGCTCCTGGTGCATGGAGCCCTCTTCTCCCTCTGCCTATGTCTCTGCCTGTCTCTCTCTCTCTCTCTCTCTTTCTGTGTGTGACTATCATAAATAAATAAAAATTTAAAAAAAATTAATCTCCCTGCCTTGAAATTTACCCATAGAGGTGAAAGTGTTAATGAGAGTGAAATGGCCCAAAGGCAGACATCAGGAAGAGGGAGAAAAAGAGGCAGGGGCCCTGGGTAATCCAACCAAAAAATCAGTCCCTTAAACATTTGAAATACAACGGTTTGTGACACTATCTGTATCTTGTCGCCTGAGCTAAAAAGAGAAATTGAAGTATGATTTATAGTTTTAAGCTTCATCAACTAGGGAGTCAAGTTAGACTTTCATTAATCACTCAAGCAAGAATATGTATCTGCAGTTGTTTCTGGGCTTTTAAAGTCAAAAGCAGTCACTGCAAAGTCTCCAACACGTGCATTCTTCCCTTCCTTCCTGCCTACCTTCTTTCCTTCTTTCCTTCCTTTCACCCCCTCCTTTCTCGAATGCATGTGTGCAGTGGAAATGCCTTGTTTCTTGAATCTTTCCTCCCTCCCTCCATTCCATTTTTCTGTCTTTTCTTGTTCTCTCCCTCTCTTAATTCTGACCATTGGTTGAGGAACACTTGTATTTGTTTTTAAGGGTCTTAAATCATCTGCATATCATAATCAAAAGTGTTCTCCCTTACTTCTTATCATGAAACTGGCATTTCTACCCTTTATAACTATCACTATTCACCCTCCCAATCTGCCCTCAACACTGTTTAGCTAAGTAGTAGCAAGTAGTTTGGGGGAATGTCAGTCTAAATCTTTGCTATAATTTATAGATATGAGTGTAAAACATATATATATATATATATATATATATATATATATATGCATGCAAATATGCACACTTAGAATTTCTTTTGGGAGGGGATCATTCCAACTCCTATTTCAAAGATCAGTGTAGAACAAAAGCTTCTCCACTCTGGATTTTAAAAGCTTTTCTTGGTTGGTAACTTCAGTTAGTGTAGTCATTGCCTCGGGCTATTTGTGATTGCCTTTTTGTCACAGTATGCCCTAATCTATCCTTCTGCTAGATTTATTAGTTTTCCTAGATCTTGAGCCAACCTATTAAAGAGCAATATGGTATAATATGAATTTTATTTAATTGGAAAGAAAATATATACTTGTCAAGCAAATATATTTTATTTTTGCATTGAAAAATACTTCCTTGGACCAATTTACTAGGTGATTTAAATGATCAATTTTACTCTATTAGCATTAGTTTTCTTATATTCCTGTTCTGTGGAGGGCACCATCAAAGCTGCAATAACAAATCTATTATATTATGATGACAAATGATAGGAGACGTTGCTGTTGATCTTCAGATGAAGGCATCTGTCATCTGAGAAATTACACCAATGGAACAGTAGCCGCCACATTTGCTCCCATCCAGGCTCTCCCATAGGTCACAGAAAAAAGGCTCACTCTGAATTAAGTAAGATACATGAATCACACAAGTTACTGAATTATAGCAAAAATCCAAGGGAATAGAGAAAGGTAACAAATAATAAGAGAACACACTGATAGCGTAGTGTGTAGAAGTGGTTTGCTACCTGGACCCTTGTTTCACTAGTCATGTTCATATGTCCTGTCTCTCTCTCTCTCTACCTCTCCATTCCTTTCATGGTGAGGTTGACAAAGGGCTTAGCAGATAAAAGGTGCCAGCAGCCAGTACACATTTTCTATATGGATGAGACACAGGCAAAAAATATCTGCTGATCAGCTATTGGTTTTGTAGGGCAAAGGCATTCGGGGCCAGAATCAATATGACCAGAGTGGGAGTCACAAGTGGAGAACACGTTTATGCTGAATATATGTATGACTCGTATCTTACTGTGTCATTGTCAACTTCTTCTTCATGTGTCTCATGTAAGTGTATCCTGGATGTTTGTTACTTCTTGGTCTTTTTTTCTGTCAGTTTGGTACCGACATACTCTACTTATATTATTTATGTTTAACATCTCTCAAGTGTTTTGCTTCTATACTTAGTTTTATCTATTGTCCTAGTGGTTTTTATGTTCTTCATTTATGTATATGTATTTTTTCTTAAATAAATTAATATTGGGATTCGATAAAGTTAACCCATTGACAAATGTGTGTTTCTAAACTCATCCCCTACTTAAATCTTTCTGAAATACTTTAGAAAGCAAAGAGCTGAGAATGTCCTTTATTTGCCTTGCTCCTGGCTGTCTGATGGGTTTGCTTATAAAGTTTACCACAGATAAATATTCCATGTTGCTAAAACTTCCTCACCACCCTTAATTCTAGATATTTTTCTGTATTCCATTTTTAAGTACATCTGGCCTTGAGTAATGCTATTATGCACCCCAGTCCTGACAGAAATATTGCCATCCTATTGAAGGAGAGAGATTCTAATCTATCTTGTTTGTTAGTATTGCAAAACTCACACAGAAAGGTTTGTTCCCTCAGTATCTTGCCTACGTTTTGTCACTATTATTGTTGTTATTCCTTTATTGTTGTTTTTCATTGCATCATTACCTTATAACAATTTTTTTCAATCCAACCCTTCTGTGCTCATGGGTAACATGTTCTCAATTGGGCTAGCTATTAATTAGATGAACCTATATTATTAAGAAAAGCAAAGAATTATTAGACTTAAAAGAGAGTGCAGGTTTGGAATAAATGCATCTAGGCTCTTTCTTTAATTGTGATAGACTTATAGTGCATAGCCATATTTTGGGACTAAACTTAGGGTGTGGTGTTTTCCTTTTTAACAAGAAGCAAAAGAGTAGAAGTGTTATGGAATTGAAATCACTAAGAGTGAACCAAAATGTCTCCTGATACTCTGTGTGTATGTATAATAATACATTGGGCCTCCAATATTTGAAGGCCTGTTCTGTAATCTATTTTTTTTATCAGTTGGCCCTTTTTATTACTTTTTTGTGTATCACTATTCCTTTTCACTTTCTTTATGTGTTCATGATTGGAGATTCCATATAAACATATATACATGTATAAATACTTCATATACACACATATATACATTTTAATGTATATATATATTTAAAAGAGTTTATTTATTTATTTGAGAGAGAAAGAGGAAGAGAGAGTACAAATGGGGAATGGCAGAAACAGAAGGAGAAGTAGGATCCCCACCGGCCCCCACTGAAGCACTTTATACAGAATAAGAAGTAACAACAAAGGAAGTTGAGAAATGGTTTCCAGTGAGATAGAAGGAAAACCGGGTAAGTGTGGCATTGAAATCCAGGTAAGTGTGGCATCTAAGAAATCAAGGAAGGAAAAAAAATTAAAAAAAAAAAAAAGAAATCAAAGAGCAGGGAGCCCGACTGTGGGGCTCCATCCCAGGACCCTGGGATCATGACCTAAGCAGAAGGCAGATGCTTAACTGACTGAGCTACCCATATGCCCCAGATTCCTCATATATTTATTCAAAAAGTATTGACTGTGCACCTATTATATGCTAGTTATCATTTTACAGCCTGGGTATACAAAAAGGAATAAGCACAAAGTACTTGCCTGTATAGATATTATATTATACTAAGAGATACTTTAGATAGAGGGATAAATGATGATAGAAGATAGATAGATAGATAGATAGATAGATAGATAGATAGATAGATAAGAGATAGATAGATGATAGATAGATTGATCGATCTTTGGAGATCACGTTTGAGCAGATCTTGAGTGAATGAACGAATGAGCTTCAGGGCAGAGGACCATTCTCTTTTGCAGAGGCCCTGAGATCGGAGTAAGTTTGGCCTATTCAGAATAGAAAAAGGATGCCAGTGTGGCTAGAAAGCAATGAAAAATGTCAAGGCCTCAAGAGAGCAGTCAGAGTAAGCCTTGGGCAAGATCACAAAGATTGTCATGGCAGTTTACAGACCATGACAAGGTTTTTGGTGATGTTCTGAATTTAAATGGAAGCCAGTGGAAACTATGAATAATGATATAATTTGTGAAACTATGATAATGACATAATTTGAATGATAGTTCTGGAGTCTTAGCCTAGCTGTTGTGTGGAGAATAGAGCAAGAGTGGACTACTGATGAGGCTATTGCAGCGTAGTGAATGAAGGATAGCTGTTCCTTGAATTAGAAGAAAGATGTTGAGATAATGAGGAGTGGTCAAAATGTGGATGCATTTTGCAAGTGGAGTCAGTAAGATTTTCTACTTTTTGTAGGTAGGCTTACTATAGAGGAATTTAAGGGTTTTGTCTAAACAACTGGGTATATAGTCTTGTCCTTTACTGAAATAGAACTATTAAAGGATACTCAGCTTTGAGTAGTAGGGATGGGAAAGAGTTAGAGTTTTATCATGTTATTTTGAGATTCCTAGTAGAGATACAAAAGGAGATGTCAAGTAACACTTGGATTCAACTCCAGAATCCAGGGAAGAGTCAGTATTGAAGATAGTAATTTGGAGTAATTAGCATATACAGTTGGTATTTAGAGACTTGTAACTCTATGACATCACTTTCAGGGTAAATCTAGATAGGGAAGAGAAGAAGGTCAAAGATTGAGTTTTAAGGCACTTCATACAGAATAAGAAGTATCAACAAAGGAAGTTGAGAAATGGCTTCCAGTGAGATAGAAAGAAAACCAGGTAAGTGTGGCATGTGGCATTGAAAACCAGGTAAGTATGGCATCTAAGAAATCAAATAGATAGTATTTTAATAGGGAGCTAGAAAGTAAGCAACTGTATTCGTGTAGCTTGAGACAGTGACTAAGTTTAAGTGTTAGAATACAACACAGATTTTGTATTGTGGAATGCACTGGTGACTGACAAGAGCAGCGTTAATGGATTGAGAATAAAGAAAGCACACTCCCTGCCACCCCTAGCATTTTCTTTCCCGTTTAGATTCTAAACAAGTTAAGAAATAAAATAAAGAGCATAGTGAATGCAGAACCAAAATAACATCTTTATTAATTCTGAAAGCTAAAGTGGACCATATATCTTTATATCTTTCAGCCAGATGAGTTTTCTAACTGAATCTCAGAATCATACACAGACTCAGCCCTAGGTTATTCTAGAAGGCCTTCCTCTGAAGGACCAGTGGAATGCAAACATCTTACAGGCCACTCTTCTCCAAGAAGACAAAAAGATAGTTATATTAAATGACTTACCAAATAAGATTAATCAGATTAATCTCCTGAAGTGGAATAAAAAAGGCAGAGTGAATCCAAAAATACTAGCAAAGCATCTTTCAGAGGAAGGAAGCATCAGGCACAAAAAAAAAATCATTTACCATTAATAATAATAATAATATTCAATTCTCTGAGGGACTATATTTTTTTTTTTACAAAAATGAGCAAAAATAGCATCTGGCTAAAAAAGGAGCTGAGCTAAAGGAAAAAAAATTTTAAGGTATGAAATACAATAATCAGTTTGTGTGTCGTTCCATTTTTCTTCTTAAGGTACACAAATCCATACTGTTTGGTTATAGATAAACTAGATCCTTAAGTACCTGCCTCCTCCACAAGAATATTAGTTCCGTAAGGGTAAGGATTTTGTTTTTATCTTTTGCGTAAACTCTATAAGTATGCCTAGCAGGCATTAAGTATTTATTGAATGTCTTAGTGATTTATTGAGTATGCTATTATATTAATAATTTAATCTATTTGAAGGCACAGGGTAGTGTAATAAACACTTGACATAGAGACACATGTCTCTAGTAGTCCACTAGAGACACATGGACTCTAGTCACAGCTCTAACATTTATGTTATTTGGGGTAAACTCTCTACCTATATGAGTTTCAATCTTTTATTTTTCTTCTGAAAACTGAGGATAAATATAATTATGTTCTTTCTGACTTCAGAGGAGTACTTTAAAAAGCAATTTGTGTAATAATTGTGAGAACTCTCTGAAAAGATCAGTTGTGGGATATTCTTTCCCTCTGTCTCTGTGCACACAACTCTCAATTTGCCTTTAAATCAGGCAATGTGTTGATGTTGCTCATTTTTTTATGTTACCCATTTTTAATCAATCAAGCTGGCACTGAAGTTCAAACATTATTTGCAAATGACTGATTGGGTTATAAAATATATTTCTTAACAAGAGGACATCTACTTAGTCATGGCATGCTCTATATGTTTTTCAGTTATCTCAGCTTTTAGAATTAATCTTCATTTAGTACATTTAATAATTACAATTTCAATATGATACAAAATAGAATTGTTACTTCCCCATCTTAAAATTTGAATAATAAATGATAAAGAAATTCCTGATGGTGATGTATAAGCAGAGAAAACTGGGCATCCGTTATCATGGAGCAGTGTAGTATCCAATGAAAAGCATAGCAAGTCAAGGTGTAATTGGACTTTCTGAATACTCAGGTCTTTGTCCCTGGATTATATTTTTATTATTATTTCTCTCACCAGTAAGCAACACTGACTACAAATGTAATTCTGACTTCATTACTTTATAAAGTGATAGTTAAGTAGTCTAGACTCATTTCCTTATTTCCTATTAACCTTCTTCATTTGAATCCTGCCAAAAGACACCAGGAAGCAAATTTCTCAAGCATTCTGTAATTCCTATTGATTCTCTGCACTATCACTTTACCATCACCTTCTGACTACAAATTGGTTTGTATCAGATGGGGTTAAGATAATGAGTCTGGATTAGAATAAAATCCTGTGGACAGCAGTCTGTTTCTTTGAATTGTAATTGTGATAACACAGTCATAATTACTATTGCTTGACCAAAAGAAAGCTATAACATGGGTAAACAGGAGTCAAACAGAAGTGTTTTCTTTATATTTCACACGCCTATAGTAAATAAATAAGTAATTAGCATTAACAAAAAAAAGTACTGAGTGGAATAACAAATCTATAAGATGTGAGAGCTTAACCTATTTTCTTGCCAAAATATCTTGACTTAGCTCTTGGAAGGAAATGTGTAGTGTCACAGCAAAGGATTTTCTGGTCAAAATAGCTAATGAATCATGCATACATAAAATAAAAATAAGCCATGACCTGAACTCATCACTGTATTTTTTCAGAGACTGCCAAAAAACATCTTTATACCATGGAGTGAAACACTAAGTTCTTAGGAAGCATAAGAAAAGGTTCTGGGATATGGATGAAAGATCCTCCCCACCAAAGAACTGATGAAGTAAGGTGATCTTGATTTTGCTTTTCCTCCTTTTCCTGTAGACTTTCCATGCCATATACCTTCATTCCTTTTTAGTATTTATCTTAAAGCTTGAATCCAGGAGTTGTTGACTCTAGTGCTGCTGGTTTGTCCTTTATTCTCTGACCAGAGAGGTACCAAAGTGCAGTGACCAGGATCATACACTGCAGCCCTAAATAAAGCTAATTATATGGCTTACTGGGTAACTTAAATCTTCCTATGCTTCATTTCTGCATCTGTAAGATAAGGTTAATTATACTATCTCTCTCAAAAGAAATTTGAGTATTAAATAGCATTATATTAAATTATACTTATGAAGTCTTTTAGAAGTGCCCAGGAAAGTGTGCTCTATATAACAGAATACAAAAACATATGCTGCTATGCATATGGTGAATCTGAAAGTTTGTAAGGCCTTTTAAAAATCCAGACCATACTCTTTAGACAGCAAAGGATTTTCTACATTATATTTGTATTGCATCTGCCACTTTAGACAGTATAATAAAGAGCAGCGTATATTGATGACATGGAGAAAAGCTTCTAAAATGAGGAAATATGTAAAGGAATAAAAATGTTGACTGATACAGTCTTTCATTAAAATAAAACTATTTAGCATGATCATCCAATAAACCTTGACAATATTGATTTTGATCACAGATTATGATGGTGAAGATTGTCTGTGAGATAAATTGCTTTCTGTTTTTCTCTTTTAGGAGAAGAAAGTAGCTTAATTTTAGCTGTTACAAATCTGTGTCCTTGTAGTTGGGACATAAATTCACTTTGTGAAAGAAATGAAAAGTCAAGGAATCAGAGATACTGAGAGACATGATTGATTTGTAATAGGCCCAGGTCCTCTACAGGAAAGACCTTAAACCACATGTACAATGTAGGTTCAGAAATCTGTTGGATTTTTTCAAGTGTCTGCTGTGGCCCAAGAGGTTATACCACATGAGCTTAGCTTGTCCAGAGATCATTGCATTAGTGAGCAGTTATGAGTTCTGATAATAGTAGCACATCATCCTGCTTAAGTGTGCAAGGCCTGTAAGTAATACCAGGAAGCATCTGTTACATAATGCACTGAAGCACAACATCCGTGGCGGCACTGGGCAGCAGTGTAGACAGCATTTGAACATTCAGTATTCTTCTAAATCTATATCCTCCTAAACACTGGTGGCTATGAGCAATGGCCAGTAATAATTAATAGAGAACATTATACATTAGAGAACATTAAAAAGTAAATTTAAGGTAAGTGATCTCTGAAAAATCCAAAGGTCCTAAGCCAAGTAAGTGAACTCATAATACAGCACCATTTATACTCAGAGACTGGTTATATTTTATTTGGAGAAAAGTGGTAGGCATAATTCTAAGAGGGCTGCATGATCACCACCTGATTTGCGAGTCTCCCTGAATATGACTGACTGTGAATATGACATAATTTGCACTTGTGATAAGTTTAGGCTTTATTACAAACTGTTTTGCAAATGTAACTAGTATCCCAAATCCATTGTCTTTGTGTTATTCATTAGGAAGATTTTACTGGGAAGACTTCTCTTGATCAAGTAAATGTTTAAAAAGGACTTAGTCTTTCCTAAAGGGAGAGATTTCAAAAAGAGAAATTCTCCGTCTGTACTTGAAGAAGCAAATATTCATGTTGTGAATTGGCTGTGGAGAATGGGTGCCACGTGGCAATGACCTGAGCGTGATCACCAGGAGCCAAGAGTGATCCTTAGCTGATAGCCAATAAGAAAACAGGGTCCTCAGTTCTACAGTGGCAGAAACTGAATTTCTCCATCAACTTGAGGGAGCTAAGAAGCAAATTTCTTCCTCATTAAGCCTCCAGTTCGATCCTCACTGGCCAACGCTCTGATCTCAACCTCATGAGACTGAACAGAAGATCCAGTTAGCCAGCTTTGGGTCCTCCTAAACCACAGACTGTGAAATAATAAATTTGTATTGTTTTAAGTTACTAAACTTGTAGTAATTTGTTATGCAGCAATAGAAAACTAATATAAGGAGTAGTAGAGGCAGCCATAAATCTCTACTGGAAAAGTAAATATACTAGTCAGTAGTGACCTAAGAAATTCAAACAAAAGACAAGAAAATGCTGTTTCATGCTTCAAAACTTATGCAGGATAAAACTGATTTTCAAAACCTCCATTGCTACCACCTAGTCCAAACTGTCATCACGTCTGGCCCAAATAACCACAATATTTTTTCCAATCTTACACCTAGATGTACTCTTTCCTTTTTTCGTAACATATTTTAACAAAATAGTGAAAGTGATCACATTAAAGTGGAATAATATTCTTTGTGCTTAAAATCCTCCAATGACTTCTTCTCAAGTAAAATCTAAAGCATCTAACACCTAAATGTCCTCTCATTTCATCTCCCAGGTAGTGGTCTGCCATTTGCATATTCTCATACTGCCTGTGTACCTTTCTATTTCTCTTTTCTATTTTCTTCCAGAGAAATATAAATTATCAGGCTTTTTTTAATCATTTATTTTGGTTTTTGTTTTCCCATCATGCCCCACCCCAGCCAGTTATAATGTATGCACCACAGGAGCAGAGAAGTTAGTCTGTTTCATTCACTAATATAGCTTTAAGTATCTAGAAGAGTATGGGTGACAAAACTGACACTACCAGTATTTGGTGAATGAATAGAAGTGAACATTTATTTTTTTCTAGGAAATATTCCTTTAGAGAGGAAACAAGACAGGGTCCAGTAGCATCCTGCTTAGCGAACAAATGATTATATGGACATTTACCCATGTACAGATGGAGCATATTTTCCTTTAAATGTTAAGAATGGAGGGGCCTAGGTGGCTCAGCAATTGAACGTCTGCATGAGTCCTGGGATCGAATCCCGCATCAGGCTTTTTGCATGGAGCCTGCTCTTCCCTCTGCCTTTGTCTCTGCCTCCATCTCTCTCTCCCTCTCTATCTATCTCTCTCTCTTTCTCTCTTTCTCTCTGTCATGAATAAATAATCTTTAAATAAATGAATAATAAATCTTTAAATAAATAATCTTTAAATAAATAATCTTTAAGTAAATAAATCTTTTTAAAAATGTTAAGAATGGAATGTCTGCATTCTCTATATGACAGAGAGGAGATATTTCAGAAAAATTAAAAGGAGACATAGTTACCCTGTAGTTATGTGGGTGTGACTTTGTTCTTTAAATCAGAACCAAATTCTGGAATAGCTTACTAGTGCTCATGGAAGGCACTAGTAAGCTATTCCAGAATTTGGTTCTGATTTAAATGTGAGTCACTCGCTAAGCCTATCATACTCACTCATATGCTAATTAGTGGAGGAAGAAATGTATCTCATGATCATACCATACAATAGCAAGCAGCCAGGGGGCTATTTTGAGTAATAATTTGCTCCAATTCTGCAAAATACCTAAAGATGATGTAAAGGAAGAAATTAATGGAATCACAAAGATTAAGGACTATATACCCAATATGTCAATTTACATTCAGATCATCACCTCTGTGATGCATCAAATTATGCAGATGGCAGACCACAGACAATTGTTCAGCACTGCCAAAGAGAGAGCAGTGCTGTCCAAAGACTGACAGACTGCTGAGTCAAACAATGCTGCTGTGTATAGTGCCACTATTCTAACAAGTCTTTTGGTTTAAAATAACAAATCCAAAAAACAAAAAACAAATCCCCTCTTAAAAAATAATAGATTCAGATTGTATTTTTTTTATTTTGTCAAATCCATAAAGAAGAACCATTCATTATATGTCAAATACACAGGTCAGATACTGTAGGACAGTAGACCTGTGTTATGGCATAGACACCCAGCTGGGGGTCACAATCAGATGCTGCAGCTACCCGTGTCTTGAAAAGCACTGCAGACTCCAATTTAAATGGAAATGAGTTAATCATAAATATTTTGACAAATATGTCAAACTGATAATCAGTGATGTTTGTTTTATATCTAAATAACTGTCAGTTGTCTTTATTTATTTAAATTCCTTTTGTGGTTTAAGTCTAAATGTTTCTAAATCAATACACCCGAAGAGGGATTTTACCTAATGGATGTGAATCTACCTAACGGGGAAATTTCTCCAAGATGCTCCTCAGAGGGGCATCTGGGTCCATTTTTCCTTAGGTCTATGTTAGAGCTGTGATAGAAAATGGACTTTACAATTCAAATCGATGCTGAGTCCTTTGTTAGCTACCAGTGAAAACAATTCAGTTGTTTGAATGTGAGTATAAAACAGGAAGTCTTTCTTGTATTTAGGTCACATTTGGTGTATGTTGCATTTTATCTTATATCCATACAAACAAATACTGTACATATATTCCTGAAAACAAATGAAAACTGTGTTCAAATAATTAAATCCAGTAAAATGTAGCCAAATTTAAGAATTGAAATGTGACCAAATTTAGAAGTTATTCTAAATACAGTTTCTAATACCCAGAGAAGACTCCATAGAGCTTGAGACTATTTTGCATGACTTTGTTTAATGTATATCATGATAAAATAGACAAAATTTTCTTTTTGTTACCACTCTTCATCATTTTAAGGAACACTACTTATAAATGCCAAAGTATTTGAATTAGAAAAAAATCCGGAAATGGATTTTAAATATATACTATCTTTTTTGTATACTCCCTGAAATTTATTGGAATTACAGCTTCATAGAAAGTCTCACAAATTTCAAAGCCTTAACCTTTCCTATTGAGATATTATTAGTAGTGTTAATCCAATGATAGAAAGGGGAATACAATGTATTATAACAATTCTGGTTATAATTCTCTTATGGAACTTAAAAGCTTATTTTCTAGCTATAGCTTTTGTCTTTATCAGCAAAATTAATATGAATGAAATGAGAACTTTAGCACTTTTGTGTACCTTTTCTGTAATTGAAGCATAGAGTAAACTAAAATGTAATCACACCCATTAATCTCAGAGTTTTAGACTTCTGGAATTTAAAAACAATATTTTTTACACTTTTGATTGAGTCATCTGAGTACTTATTGAGTACTTAGAAGAGATTAATGAAAAGCCAGCATGTGAAAAACTGAACTAACCTTCCACTAATTAGTTTTCCTAACCTCTACGACAGCCACAAAGAGAATAAATGCAAAGTATATGACAGATGTCTTCTTTTTCATTGCATAAAACTTGATTTATGTATTTTTGCTTTAAACTTTTTATATTTTCATGCAATCCATCACAATAAATATACAAATTAATCATAAATAGTTCTAACTAGGTCCAAAATAGGCAAAATTCCATGTTGTTAAGCTTGATAACTAAACTAAAAATTCCAAGTTTATGGTAATTTTCAAGGGCAAAGTAAACCAAAGTATCTCCTAAGACTTTTATCAAGTAGGAAGAATTTAAGAGTAATTCATAAAATTGTGGTACATTTTACCTAGAGATAACTATGACTCCATTTTAATCACCTTTGTAGAGAAATCTAAAAATACTGCTTTTCAAATGTTATATTTTGAGACTACTAATAATTCTTGTGTTTTTACTCTGTAGTTGATTCAAGTTTCCATATCATTCTCTAAGAAACGCACACACACACACACACATACACACATAAAATTCTATCCAGTAACACAAAACCCAAGTGAAAGTGAGGATTGGTAGTCTTCAAACCCTAGGGAAGAATTTGAGGATCATTTATTTTCTAACTTTTTATTAGCTCTTTCTTGTGAATACAAAATTATTATTTTTTATTTTTAATATAAATTTATTTTTTATTGGTGTTCAATTTGCCAACATATAGAATAACACCTAGTGCTCATCCCATCAAGTGCCCCCCTCAGTGACCTTCACCCAGTTACCCCCACCCCCCGCCCACCTCCCCTTCCATCCCCCCCTAGGGGATTTACCCCAAATATACAGATGCAGTGAAACGTGGGACACCTGCACCCCGATGTTTCTAGCAGCAATGTCCACAATAGCCAAACTGTTGAAGGAGCCTCGGTGTCCATTGAAAGATGAATGGATAAAGAAGATGTGGTTTATGTATACAATGGAATATTACTCAGCCATTAGAAACGACAAATACCCACCATTTGCTTTGACATGGATGGAACTGGAGGGTATTATGCTGAGTGAAGTAAGTCAGTTGGAGAAGGACAAACATTATATGGTCTCATTCATTTGGGGAATATAAAAAACAGTGAAAGGGAATAAAAGGGAAAGGAGAAAAAATGAGTGAAATATCAGAAAGGAAGACAGAACGTGAGAGACTACAAACTCCAGGAAGTGAATCCAAAATTATACACACGTCTAGCTAATCCTAAGAGAAATGCAAAAACGAGATTCCCCTCTCCTGTGTGTGTGTGTGTGTGTGTGTGTGTTTAACAGCATCTGATTCTTAAAACTTTTATACCCAAATATCTTCGTATCTTCACTTATTCTCAATTTTAGGTATCCTTAGGTTCTTTCCAGAACTTTACCATGATTAATTACTCTTACTATCTTTAAACTGTCTCTTCTATGGCTTTATAACAACACCATGATGATTCTCTGACCTCAAGGGTTAAGATTTAATTTCTTTTGGTGGCTCCACTCTGCCAATAATGACATGGACTTTCTTCACAGGAGGCGGTCTCTCCTTTCTTTCTCTCTTAGAAATTCAATTCATATCTACTCTTTCAACAATGATTTGTCATAAACCTGCTGCCAATTCCCTTATTGGAATTTCCTCATTCTCAGTATTTCTTATTTGACCATTACAAACTAATTTTTATTACACACCTATCCTGAGTTACGCCCAGATATTCAAAATTGGATATATCATTCTTATCATAAAATATTTTTATTTTTTAAAGATTTTATTTGTGAGAGACACACAGACACACACACACACACACACACAGAGAGAGAGAGAGAGAGAGAGAGAGAGAGAGAGAGAGAGAGGCAGAGACATAGGCAGAAGGAGAAGCAGGCTCCCCATGGAGAGAGCCTGATGCAGGACTCCATCCCAGGACCCCAGGATCAGGACCTAAGACAAAGGAAGGCACTCAACCACTGAGCTCCCCAGGTGCCCCCAAAATATTTTTATACTACACATTGAATTATTGTAAATTTTGTATTTATCAGTCTCTTTTTGTTGGATTAAAGTTTTTAATAGATGTGTGCCAATAGCTATTCAGTTTCTGGAAACTACTAAAAACCCATTAAATGTGTCTTGAATTTTTTACAATCATTATATAAAAGGTAATTATTCCATTTTCCTCAAATATCTCCTGCATTCTGTAGGCATCATTTCCTTTAATACTCAAATAAAATTACTCGTGTTCACATTCTGGAACCTGCTTCCCCTTAATATTTCTGAGTAAATGCAGTGTGAAGTTATTAGTTGGGTGGTAAATATTTTAAAATACTGTCTTTGTCAATCAGTACTCCAAATTCTGATACACTTGTAATATTTTTTTTTATTTTTACTATCTCATCTAAAATCTGATAAAAGCAATGCTTGCATTTCTGCATTTTTCACCAACTTATAAATAATGTAGTGTTTTGAAGGAAAACTAATTTTACTGAAGTTTTGTGGATAATGGAGGGTGACCAAAGCTCAGAATAGTATCCAACTTAAAATTCAACATTAATCATTATGGAATATAGACTTCTGAATTATTTCCTGCATAGCAAAAGTACTCACTGGTGGACTTCAGATTACTGGGGTTTCTTCCATTATGGACATCATTTATCTTCTGGGAAAAAACTCCAATATTTCTGTTAATCTATGTGACAGAAGAATTGTTCTTTTCTTTGTTTCCTCATCTTAATGTCAAATTTACAATTATGGGGTATTTTGAAACAATGTGCTAATGAGTAACCCTACTGGCCATGTAGCAGAAACTGTAAGCCGCATTTAAACTAGGGAATGAAGCTGTATTGCTTCCTAAATTTGACCCTCCTTATTAATCTAGAGCCAGGCCATTAAAACTGTAAGTGTGCATAACAAAAGCATCAAACACTTTGACTAGGACTCTGCCCAGTTACAGAGAATTATGGGAGTCACTGTGTTTTTTAGAAGACTCCAATTAAAATACACTGGAATGAAAAGAATAAGGATTACTTATACAACTCCTACATGAGAGTCTTTGTTCCTTAAATGAGCCTTTAATCGACAAATCTTGATTCAGATAGTGAAAATATTGTTCCCTTCATCTCCATTTTGAACTCATTCTTTAGTGCATTTGCCCTCCAATGACTTAGTTGGGATGAGTTACTTTATTATTTTTTAAGTAAACCAATGCCCAATGTGGGGCTCAAACTCACAACCCTGAGAGCAAAAGTTGTATGATCCACCAACTGATCCTGGTACGCCTAGGATGAGTTACTTTAATTTAGCATTCAGTTCAGTGTGCCTTTTGCATCTCATTATAACTCACATCTGTTTCCCAGAAATGAGAATTTTTCTGTGTAGCCTCCTTCCTTTTCTTGTAAGTGAAAAACATCATTGTAAACACAATATTAGGCCTTCTTACTGAATGCTTTCAATGGGCTACTACCAGTCAGTTCTCTTTCTCTTTATGGTAGATCTCATGCTTTTAAGAAGTGCACTTATTATGGGAATACACACAGATATTGATACATATAAAGGAAGCAACATTCATATATAAGAGCTTATATGTTTACTCCGTAAATATCAGAGTAAAAAAAGTCAACATTTGATAACAAGAGAAAATAGGTGCTTCTGTGACTCATTATACTAGTTACCAAGGGCTACAAAAACAAAATACCAGAAATGAGGTGACTGAAAATAATAGAAGTCACAGTTATGGGGGCTTTAAAAATCAAAATGCTGACACAGTTAGTTACTACTGGACTTCAGAGGCAGACTCTGTGGCATAATTCTCCCCTGGCTTCTGGTAGTTGCCAGTAAGCATTGGCATTCTCAGCTAGCTGCATCATTCCAATCTCTGTCTTTACTGTCACATGAAATTCATCTGTGTGTGTGTCACCTTAGTATCACTGTTCAAATCCTCCTCTTTTTTCTACTATAAAAACACCAGTCATTGGATTAGGGCTCGCTCAAATTCAGAATGACATCATATTAACTTGATTACAGATGGAAAGTCCCTATTTCCAGAAAACATTACATTCATAAAAATGCATACTGAAGTCACACTTTTCTACCTTTTACCTACTGGATTTCTACCTGGCTTTCATAGTAAATATAGGAGAAAAAAATCCCCTAGCAATTCCAGCAAGGACAGTGAAAAAGAACCATTTTGTAATATGCTAGAGCATTTTCTGCTTCTCAGGAGCAACTATTTAACCAGAGTATAACTGGTCAAGGTTTTATTAGACCCAACACTCACCAAGATAAGCCATATTCTGAGAAAAAAATTATCAAATTTTGGAATAGAAATTATACAAAGAATATTCTCAGGTCACTATGGAATTAAATCACAATGAAATTCTATCAGTAATGAAATGATATGTGAAAAATCTTAAAATATTTAAGCATTAAACAAGACACTTTGAAATAACCTATCAAAGAAATGTACAGATGGAGTTTTTTGGTTCTTTTTTTTTTTTTTTTTAAAGATTTTATTTATTTACTTGAGAGAAAGAGTGAACATGAGCAGGGGGAGAGGGAAAACTGCTGAGCCAAAGGCAGATGCTTAACCAACTGAACCACCCAGAACACCAAGACAAAGTTTTTAAAAATTGTTTTAAATTAAATGAAAATAAAAAAAATAATAATAATAAATATGTGATATAGTGAAAGCAGTGCTCAGAGAGAAATTTGTAGCATTGAATGAATATTGAGAAAAGAAGAATCCTAAAGTCAATAATTTAACTTTCCATCTTAGGATACCAGAAAAAATAGATAAAATTTAATCCAAGATAACTAGAGGAATAAAAATAAAAATTAGATCAGAAGTCATTTAAATTGAAAACATGAAATCAACAGGAAAGTTAACAAGGCAAAAATTGATTCTTTGAAATAATAATAAAGCTGATAGCTCTAGTCATGAAAAAAGACAGTATACACAAATTATTAATATCAGAAATGAAAAAATAGTGTTCACTACTGATCCCATGCACATTAAAAAGATAAAGAAATATTATGGACAATTCTCTACTCACACCCTTGATAATTTAGATGAAATGGACCAATTTGTTGAAAAACACTACCTACCAAAACTCATACAAAAATAAATAAATAATCTGAATAGATGTCTTTTTATGAAATGAATTCAAGCAGCAACTAAAAATCTTCCAAAACTGAAAGAACAAGACCCATATAGGTTACCCATAAATGACTGTTATTAAACAGTTAAGGAGAAATGATACTAGTTCTCATTATTGTCTTCTGGAAAATAGAAGCAGAAATAGCCCTTCCTAATGCATTCTATGAGGCCAGCATTAATCTAAAACCTGAACCATAGAAAGATATTACAAAAAGGAAAATACAGATTAAATCTTTCATAAACATAAATGTAAAAATTCTCACCAAAATATTAGCAAATAGAATCTAATAATGCATAATTGAATTACACACCATAATTATTGGGATTTATTACAGGTATGCAAGGCAGTTTCAACATTTGAAAATCAGTAAATGTAGTCATATTAACAAATTCATATTAAAGAAAAAATCACATGATCATTTCAATAATTTTTTTAAAAAGCATTTGATATATTCACCACCCATTTGTGATAAAAAAAAATCTCAGCAAACTAGTACAGAAAAATTTACTTAACTTGATAAAGAAAATATACAAAAAAATCTATACCTAACATTGCAGTTGATAGCAAGGGACTAGATGCCTTCTGCCTAAAACTGATAGCAAGGTAGAGATGTTCATCTTAACACTCTCATTCAACATACTGGGAAGTCTTAGCTAGTACAATAAGATGAAAAAAGAAAAGAAAAGGTATACAGATTGAGAAGGTAGAAACTAAAACTGTTCTTGTTCACAGAAGATATGATTGTTTATGTAGAAAACCCAAAGAATAAATAAAAAAAAAAACTCCTTGAACTTAAAAAGTGAATACAGCAAGGTGCAAGACACAAGGTTAATATATAAAAAAATTAGTTGTTTACTCAGTGAACATTTGGAATTTGGAATTAAAAATACAATGCAATTTACATTATGACCAAAAAATGAAATGTTTAGGTGTAAATATACCCATTGTAACCTGACCTGTATGAGGAGAACTATAACAATCTGATGACAGGAATGAAAGATCTAAGTAAATGGAGAGATATTCCATGCTCATGGAGAGGATTCCATGTTCATACTGAGAACTGAATTTTGCCAAAATATTAGTTCTTCACAACTTGATCTATAGATTCAACATAATCTCAATCAAAATCCCAGGGAAGCTATTTTGTGGATACCAGACTGATTACAAAGTTTGTATGGAAAGGCAAAAGACTCAGAATAGTAGACACAATACTGAAAATGAAGAAATTCAGAGGACTGAGACAACCTGATTTCGAGACTTACTATAAAGCTATAATCATAAAACTGTGGTATTGGTGAAAGAATAGACAAATTAGTAAAACAGAATAGAAAGCCAGATAGAAACCCAAACAAATATGGTCTACTTACTATATTTCAAATATACAGTTGAGTTCCTAATATGCATATGCCAAAATACTCCTAGACCCAAGTGGAAACTGAAATCTGTAAAACGTTCTTGAGAACTTTAGGTCCATGAAATCTACCAATTGCCTCTCTACTATGCTAAATCACTAATTGATAAAAATGTTGCTATTTTAGCAGTTTTGTGTAAGTAGTTTTATTTAAAAGAAAAAAAGAAAAATATGAGGAATACTTGGATCTACAAAATACACATTTATGGCAAAAAGTTTTCAAGCTTATCGAATAATTAGCATCCCATGTCCCCAATAAGATTTTTCTAGTAAAAATGGGTCATTTCTTTTCTTTTCTTGCCATTTTTTTAAATGATTCCACATAAGAATGTAGAATGTTTTTTGAGGTCACATATAAAATTTGAGTCCATTTTGTTAAATCAGGATCCATTTACTCAAGATTACACTGTCTTTAGAATAGAGAGTATTACCATCCTGTCCTATTTTATCTTATAAAACCAAGATACATTGTAAAATGAATATAGTTCCTTTTCTCCACAGATAGCATGTAATAAAATAAGAAAATATATCATACTGGCCAAGAACAGCTCAATTACAGGGCATTTTTCAACTAAAAAATTGCAGGACATTTACCTTATTACTTAATAGCATAGTACTATACAGCTGCCTTTAAAATAAACAATTGGCATAATGTTACATAGATTAATTCTGCCCAATTATAAAAATATAGATTTCTTTTAAAAATATTTTATTTATTAATTTTAGAAAGAGAGAGAGAGAGAGAGTGCATGAGCAGGGGGAGGGGTAGAGGAAGAGGGAGAAGCAGACTCCCCACTGAGCAGGAGCCCAATATGGGACCGGATGCCAGGACCCTGGGATCATGACCTGAGCCAAAGGCAGACACTCAACTAACTGACTGATCTACCCAGATACCCCCACATAAAAGCCTTCTTAAGTAAAACTACAAAATTTTGGTGACTTTGCATATCAGCTATTAATTGATTCAGCATTTGGATTATGTTATAGGCCAGGAAATCTGTTGGGACTGGAGTAAAAAGTTATCTTTGCCATGGGTACTTAGTAGTGTTATAGTGGAAAGAAAACCATCAAATATAATTATAATAATTCCAATAATACACAAAATATTACCAGTTTCCAATTTTGTCTGAGTGACAACTGTACTATCATATGTCCTATAAGTATATCATCAACAGAAAATAATATTCCATAAAATGCAAAAAACTTACAAATGTCTCGGAGCATAAAAGGTGTGTTCATTTCAGCTGAAGTACCAAGTTTAAGAGGGATGACAGCAGTGGATGAAGCTGAATGTGTAAACTGAGGCTAGATTATAAGGGTATTTATATCTGGCTACCATTGAGTCACTCCAGTAAGACTCAGGTATCTCAGTAAATGAACCATAAAAAAATAGCAGCTACATACATATAGCCTCTGAATATTCAATAAACTGTATTTAAAAAGCATTTGAGGAAAAATTTTAAGATACTACCCATACAGCTAAAACTATGAACAATATTTTTATATCAAAATAATACTACAGTTCAAAGGAATTATACTTACATGCATTGGGTCCATTAAAAAATATTTTTTTCCAGATATTTTGGAGTTTTTGTTTGCTCACTTGTTTAGTAACTATCTCCAGAGTTTTCTAAGCCCTATTATTCACCTACCTTGAATATAGTGGTTTGCTGCCTCCTTAAAAAAATGAAATCTATAATCTAATAGTTAAGATATAGACTCTAGCAAGATGTTTAAAAGAGGATGTTACAGTTTTTATGGCTAATTTTACCAAAAAGAGGGAATAACATGATTATCATTATAAAAAGTGTAAGATCCCTGCCTATTCCTAATTCAAAAGTCAGAGAACCAGTTACAACTTGAATGACTGTAACTATGTTTATTTAGTAATATGTGAAATATACATTTAGTAATAAAAATAAGATGATAATCCCTTCGTTCACCCTCAAAACTATAAATTTAAAATTTAAGTCAGTGATCTAATGCTTCAAAGAAACAAAAGATATCTAAATATCAAACTTATCTCACATTTTCTTTAGCTTTTTTCAAGAAGTTTTATTTTGAAATAATTACAGAACCACAAAAAGTTGCAAAAACCATATAGAGAGATGCCTTGTGTAATTTCAACAGTTTTCACCAATGTAACAGTTTCATAACTATAGTGCAATATCACACCCAGAAAATTACCATTCATTCTATCTACAAAATGTATTCGAATTTCCCCAGTTTTATATGTACTTATTTGTGTGTGGGGTGTGTTTGTGTGTGTGTGTGTGTGTGTGTGTTTGTATCTAGTTCTACACAATTTCATACCACAGTCAAGGTAAAGAAGTGCTCCATCACCATAAGGCTTCCCGAACTACCCTTGGGGTGCCTGGATGGCCGGGTCAGCTAAGTACCGGACTCTTGATTTCAGCTCAGATCGTGATCTCAAGGTCTTGAGATTGAGCCCTTTGCTGGGCCTTGAGCCTGCTTAAGCCTTTCTCTCTTCCTCTCCCTCTGCCCTTCCTGTCAAACTAAGAGAAAAAGAAAAGGCTCCCCATGCTATGCTTTATAGCCACACATACCCAATTCTTTAGGTGGCAGGACTGAAGTTAGAAGTCATATGCAACCTTTGAGACTGGCCTTTTTCACTTAACGTCTTTGAGCTTCCTCTAGGTTGTTGTATGTATCAGGAATTTGTACCTATTTCTTGCTACATAGTATTCCATAGTGCAGATGCCCCACACATTGTTTAATCATTCACTTGTTGCAGGATACTTGTTTGTTTTTGTTTAATCATTCACTTGTTGCAGGATACTTGTTTGTTTTTTTTTTTTTTTTCCTATCTGGGACATTACAAATAAACCTGCTATAAACATTTTTTGTGTAAGTTTTTGTGTGAATATAAGTTTTTGTGTCTCTGGGATAAATGCCCAAGAGTACAATATCTGGGTTGAAATAGTGACTATACATTTAATTTTGTTAAGAAAGTATCAAATTGTTTTTCTGAGTGGCTGTGCTGTTTCACATTCTTACCAGCACTATATAAATGATTCAGTCTCCCTGTAACCTCACCATTATTTTATATAAAAATACTGCTACAGGGGACACTTGGGTGGCTCAGCAGTTGAGCATCTGCCTTCGGCTCAGGGCATGATCCTAGTCTCAGGATCGAGTCCCACGACAGGCTCCCTGCGTGGAGCCTGCTTCTCCCTCTGCCTGTGTCTCTGCCCCTCTCTCTCTCTCTCTCTGTCTCTCATGAATAAATAAATAAAACAAAATCTTTAAAAAATACTGCTACAGGTATTAAAAATAAATAATTTTATTTTATAACTGTGCCTAATAATACTAGATTTATTTGGGGTGTCAGAGTGGCTCAGTTGGTTAAGTGGCTGCCTTTGGCTCAGGTCATGATCCTGGAGTCCTAGGATTGAGCCCTGCCCCCCAGGTCCCTGCTCGCTGGGGAGCCTGCTGCTCCCTCTCCTCTGCCTGTGTTCTCTTTCCCTCCTTGTCTCAAATAAATAAATAAAGCCTTTTAAAAAAAATACTAGGTTTATTCAACATAGTTCAACTTGAAAATTAGTATTATTATTATTAATAGTATAATTTATAATGTTTACTGGTTAGTTTTAATAGAAAAATTATCATAAAACCCTGCACTTAAATTCTCTGTTCTGAATTTTTTTACGTTTCACATACATGTCATCAATTTCTATAAAGCAGTACAAAATATAAGACACCATGTTAGTTAAGTTTATGTATGAAAAATACCTAAAGGGTGCCTGGATGGCTCAGTTGGTTAAGCATGAGACTCTTGGTTCAGGCTCAGGTTATGATCCCAGGGTGAAATTGAGCCCCAGGTGGGGCTTAGGGCTTAGCACAGGTAGCTTGAGATTTTTTCTCACTTCTTTTCTCTCCTCCTCTGCCTCTCCCCACTCTCTGGCCCACCCTTTTTTTCTGTCTGTCAAATCAATCAATCGATCAATCAATCTTTGAAAACATGAAAACTTAGAATAGCGACAGGATTACAGTATAACCATGATGACATTATGCTTCCTCATGTGATCATTCACCTTTATTCCCTCCCTCCTCTTTCTCAGCATGTCACTATTTATATCAGTGTCTATTTGCCTATGTTCCAGCATTCAAGATTTCTCTTAGGTTTCAACTATTCTATTAATCTAATCTATGTTAATTATTTTTGATATATTAATTTAGCATTGTATAAGAACAGTAAATCAATTGTTCTCTTTAGATAATATGATAACCCCCAATAATAACTCTGATAATTGGTATTGCAAAGAGACAGAACTTAGTATCTGTCAAACTGAGGTTAACATTATTCCTCACAGGACCTCCCTTGTAAATTAATTTTATTGAAATTGCAATAGATCAATAAAAGCAAAAGTGTACTTTAAAATTATATGGAAAACTAAGAAAATAAACATTTAATATATTACTGTACGTTTGTTGATATCTGTTATATAAGGCAATCCTATATAAATTAGTGAAAACAGATTAGACCCTAGAGATATACAACTTACATGTCAGTCATCAGATACAAAATTAATATATAAGTGATTACTTAGTTTCTCTAATTCTAGATGAATATTCATACTTGTGTAATACTGATATATTCTTATGTGGCTGAAATGGTTTATTTATTTACCATGTATCTTATAAAACCTAGATAAAATCTGATTTTGGAGATAAATTATGAAAAATTAAACCAAAATACAAAAATAGGTAAATATAGGAAATCGAACCAGATTTTAAAAGAACACCTCTATTATTGCTTTATGAACACAATTCAATTTAGAAAATAAAAGGTTAAATATCACCTTTCCCATTTGCCTTACTTGAATTACTACAGTGCAATGAAAAGGACACTGAATTTGAAGAAGACTGCTGGCTTACTTAATTAGAAGACTCGCTTGTTTTTTTCCCACTGATTGTGTGGCCTTTAAACAGGTACTATGCTAATTTTTGACTCCATATTCCCTGGATCTGTCTCTTCCACTCTTATCTGACTTTTGTGACCCTTTACCATTATTATGGGTCATAGCTTCCTTCCCTTCCAAAATATTATCAGATTATATCCATTATTCTGAGCTCTCTAATGTACTTTCTAAAACGTCTATAATTTAAAGTGCAGTATCTGTGTACAACTATTTATTTTCTACCATAGAACTTCAATGACAGAAGTATTTTGTTTAGAATCACATATTATACCCTCAAGCACCAGACACATGCAATGCTGGGAATGCATGATAAATAAAACATAATTCTTTCTCAATAAATTATAACGTAAATGTAAAATATAAGAATCCAAAACTTTTCATGGAAACACAAAAAGTACTTCAAATTATCATGTTGAAAGTAGAGGAGGGGTAGGCTTCTGGGAAAGATTGAATGAGAAGGTAAAGTGTGGGAGAGATGTTTTGAAGTACGAATCTAAATTCACCTGGCAAAGAGTCACTCCTGCAAACGTTATGATGTCACAACAGACAGCAACTTCTCTATGAATTGTTATTAGAATATGTCATAAAAATTATCCAAAGCTTAGAAATAGATATCTTTAAGTGAATTAGTGGATGTTTTTAAGTGAATTCTGAGCTTGACTTTCTATTGTCTGGGTTGATTTATGGCTCTGAAAGGGAAGACGTTAATTGATAGATTTTTGTCCTGTCAAGTTAAAAATAATTTATTTTCAATAAAAGCAAATACTCTGCAGGTTGTATTTTATGACCTTGTTAGTCATTAATTGGTTTTTAATTTAATCCAGCAATCTATTAAATTGCCTTATATGTACCTATTTTTTCAAATGCTCCTTGAAGCAATTTTTAACATCTTGCTGATTCTCATATCAATTAATGAGTTGAAGATAATATTTTTCATGAGTTTATTTTGTTTAAAAAGAATCACATTTTATCTTTTAAAAAATATACTCTAATAAATAAGACTATTTTGGTCTCACAAATCGTTAATACAATGCAACTTCTCTAAATACTGCCTCGTAAGCATTAGGTTTATAAACTATGAGGACAGGAATAATAACTTCTGAACAGAAATGACATGAACATTTTTACCTATCTTATTGACCAAATATTTAGAGCCAAGGGCAGATCAGAGATTTTACATTTAGTTATAAGAAGAACACAACAGCATTGTAATCTAAATCTTACCCTTACTCTGTCATTGAAATTTGTTAAAATTTAGCCTATCATTCAAGACTTCTTTCAAATGTTATAAATATTTCTTAGTGTATTAAAGTGAAAAGTAAGGCCAGAAAAGATGAGCCAAACATGCTTGAGTTTATATCTCTGTTCTATCAAAGAAAGCCCATATAACTTTGCACAAATTATTTAAATATAAAATTAGATTAAAAATTAGATTTGAAATAATACTTAGAATAATAGATAATCAAATTCTAACTTTTATGATTATTTCTGTTTTTAAAAGGCAAATTAGGAGACAAAGGCATATTTGCTTATATTTGAATCTGTCATTGATTCCCATGTTGTATTTTTTCTCCCATTCACTTACATTTCCACAGTATAGCCCATAGCATGAACTTACTATGTCTTTGTTGAATGATATAATAATTAGGACGATTTAGGGTGCAAGCAAATAAATAAAAAACAAAAACCTCAGTGAGTGAATCCAATATGATATTTTGCTACCTAACATAACAAATTCAGAAAGTTCCATGATGAGTTAATTCAGCAGCTCATTTACATGATGCTTAGAAATGCGTTTTATTAATATATAAAATAAATGAATTATGTAAATGACAGCTCAGTATTATAGCTTATCAAAAGTTGAAATGCTATTTCATAGTGTAAATATCATTTGGTTATTATTTTACAAGATTCAGTCAGTGTGGACATAAATATAACATCTGTATAACTAGTTCTAAGTTAATGTCTTTCTAGCTAAATTTCCCTTGTCTACCAAAAGAACAATTATACTCAATTACTCTTAACAACTATTTCAATTTCTAAATTATCTGATGTAGTTCATAATTGGTTAATATAAGTTAATAGACTTATTTTTCTCTTTCAGTAGAATTTAAATGGAAAAAACATTTATGATAAGACTCGACACTGTAAATAACCAAAAATATTGCAAATATTGTATATATTTTAGACTATCCCATAAAAGAAGGAATCTCTCAAAGAGTCGTATTTTGCATGTGCCAACTATTGACGAGGGATTATCTTGGTAAAGAAAGAAATCTGTGCTTCACTCAACCTATGCATTGTCTGTATGTGACACACATTTTCAGGTTACATGGTACCAGCTTTTCATTTTTTAAATGATACTAGCCTTATGAATAAATTTTCTTTTATTTTTTTACAAGCTATTTTGCATCTCTGTTAGTAGTAGTGGCTGAAAAGGATGCAAAGTCTGTCCTGTCCTGGTGTTTTATTCCCACCCTGAGGCAAACCAGTTTTGTCTCCACTTTCATATTTGTTTAAATATTACTGAACTATAAAGGTATCTGTTCTTCAGATTCTCTTTTAAACCACTTACAACTTTTGTCTATTTCCTTCACTGATAAGTAAGATAAAATCTTTGGCATATGTTCATTTTTTAATTTTTGTATGAGATTCATGATTTTACTTTTTATGGAAAATGTATCTTTTAATACTGGAAACTACATATATATGACTGAGACACAATCTCTTGACACATAAATAAATTTATGAGGAAATAAAAGTACAACAACAGTGTTGTGTTGGTGGTCAAACAGACCACTTCCATGTGATGACATTTGAAAAGAAAACCTCTTGGTGATGACATCGAGAAGAAAATTAAAAGTTAAGCACCTTGTTAATATTTATAATTTAATTTGGAGAGATGATTCTGTCTGTTATATGGAGAGTGTGCTGTGGTGCAGCAACACTGTAAGAGGGGTGATCAATTAGAAGAGTTTTTTAAACATCTCAGTGGGAGATGATGGCAGCTTGGATTGGTGTGCTAGCATAGGAGGCAGAGGAAAGTAAACAGTGTAATGAATGTTGCAAGGGCAATAATGGTGGAGGTTTATATATTATGGCTGAGGCAAAGTGATGAGAATGACAAAGAGATTTTGGCTGAGCAAATGAGGGAGTGGTGCAATTTACCAAAACGTGATATCTGCAGTGTGCATGGAGTCCTTAGTAAGGGGATTAGTGTCACTGCATAGTTGTTTGTTTTATATAGTCAGCCAAATATTTATTTTGATTTTACCTACAGGATTGATGAATTTACCAATCGTACAGGTGAATCATCAAATTCCAGGCCATTGCAATGAGTTTATTGTATAGTTTTTATATGGTATAAAATGTTCATGATGCCAACTACACAAAAGTAGCATCATTACTGTTTGACCTATATCAAGAACATAGTAAATATATTCCCAGATAAAACATTTCTTTGGCAAACTTAAATGTCAAAGTTCAAATTTGGGAGTAAATCAATATTCAGAGAAGTTATGATAGAAAATAATATTGCTAACAAGGCCACCGAAGTAATAAAAGTGTTGAACAAATTCTCTCAAGAATTGTAAAATAATGCGTATATTTTAAATGGGTGATGTTGAGAGTGATAAAGCACAGAATATGTAGGAAATAAGGAGAAGTGAAAAGAGAATGCTATTTTGAACATGAACAGATTGCTTCTACAGGCATTTATGCAGAAAGCCTTTTCTAACAGCTCTCAAATACACACCCACACTTTACAGTTCAGTGAACTCAATTTGAACAATAAATCTATACCATGACCTGAAGCTGAAACTTCTGTAAACCAAACCAAAAAATAAACATAAAAAAATAACTATACTTCCTTAAATTCATGTTAATGAATATTTGTGTTTCAAATGGGTCTCCATCAAATAAAACAAAAGTGTTAGCACACCAATTAGAGTAATTATTAATGATAAACTGAATGCAAGAAATATCTAAGATGCTTAGGAGAAAGTCTTTGCTATAGAGATTTTCTCCTTCGTAAGAGCAAATATTTTAGAGTCCATTTTCAGCATGGGATTTATTAGGTTTAGTGGTTTTCATTAAATTAAATCCTAAAAGACTGAAATTAAATATCTTTCAAAGTTATTTAAACCTAGCAGTACACCAGGCGTTTGGTGGACCAAGATTTCCTCAGTTCAGAATTTTCTGTTTGGTGGAGGGATCAGAAAAGTATGAAGCAGGATGTAACAAGGGGAACACATTGGTAAAGGTAACTACATTTTCTTCTCTAGCATAGCTACTACACTTCTCAGTTATAAAAGAAAAAATATAATATATACATAATATTTATGCATACATGTATGTGTGTAAAGATGAAGTGAAATATAAAGTATGTAGGTGGCTTTTTTTTTTTTTTTCTGAAACAATATAGAAAGAACACTGCCTGGCTGGCTCACTCAGTAAAGCACGTGACTCTTGATCTCTGGGTTGTAAGTTAGAGCCCAATGTTGGGTGTAGAGATTATTAAAAAAAAAAAAAATATATATATATATATATATATATATATATATAAATAAGTGAACTTTGAAACAATATAGGAAAGTTAAGGACTTAATATTCTTTTATGAACTCCTTTCGTATAATACAACCTACAACAATGCTCTAATGATGGGGATGCCTGGGTGGCTCAATGGTTGAGCATCTGCCTTTGGCTCAGGGCGTGATCCCAGGATCTGGGTTAGAGTCTCACATTGGGCTCCCTGCAAGGAACCTGCTTCTCTCTCTGCCTGTGTCTCTGCCACAGACACTCTCTGTGTCTCTCATGAATAAATAAATAAACCTTAAATAAAAACAATGCTCTAATGAATCACATAATTACTATTACTCAAACTTCAAATCAATACCAGGTACATTCCTGCAGTGCTAAAGCTAAAATTTAATAAAATATGGTGGTTTATATTTCTTGAATAATGGTAGGTAAGGAAGTCTTCTTTGAAATAGAAGAAATAAGATAATTCTGAAAAGATTATTTTAAAAATTCATAGAAGTTTCCCACAAGGAGAGAAGGTGTGTGAGGGAGAGAAAAAAAGAAATACAAAAATGTTAACATGTTCATATATTTACTTTGAAATTTCCTACCTGCTGTTAGCTTCTTTGTTATAAGAGAAAAAAAAAACCTAAAAGAAAAAGAAAGTTTATAAGTTATCAAGAAAATACTAACATATTTCATAATGACAGGAAAAAATTTACGTGATATAACTTTACCAGTGCAAAGATTTTTGAAAGTAAAAAATATTCTTTAATCTTCATTTTATATTACACTGTGATTGTAAAAATGCTCTTATTCTAGTTCCTTTGTCTCAGAATAATCTCATAATTTGAAATATATTTACAGATAAATTTCTTACATTTAACAGATAATAGACACTTTCATACAATGCTTCAAATATTTTTATTCAAAGATACTTTTTTAAGCTGTCAATTAATTATAAACAACACTAAGCCAGGCCCAATAAAGTATATCAACTATATCAGGATAGTAGTTGTCTACATTAGGACATTTTGTTAGCTTGTATTATGAAACCATAGAATTTTACAGAAATATTTTATGTGCATAAAATATAAAAGCTGGTTTCATTTTTTAATTCTCTGTCACATTTGCACTTGTATCTACAGCAATAAAATGTTATAACATTTCTTTAATGTGTATGTGTCTATTGAGTCTTTAAATATTTAACATAGATTAACAAAATAGTTTTAATAAACATTTCTTAAACTGTGAAGCTAGAAATATCTCAGTTTCTCTACCACACTACCCTCATCTTACTAGCCTGCAGTATTGGTCTCCAAACACATCTCTTTATCTCCATTTTCATCTCGCTGCAGTCAATTTTGTTTACAGCTGGGATTATCTTTTACAAGAACTCTATCACAACACACTACTCCATCACATTCAGAATACAGTAAACTACTATGTTCCTGCTACGTCAAGTCCCACCAATCTGGTCCCTTTTTAATTCTGTGATCTGTTCTCCCTTTACCCTTTACTAACCCTGACCATGTTGGCCTTCCTGTTATTTCATACTAGATTACTCCAGGTTTCTTTCTGCTTCCGTACTTGAGCATCTTCTGTACACTGCACCTTAAACATCCCTCTCACATATCTTCATATCGTCAAGAATGGCTTGATCTTTGCTCAAATTTACCCCTCAAAGAATTACTTTCTTATCATCTTTTCTAAAATTTTCACTGTTCAATCACTTTCTACTATCCTACCCTGCTTTTCTTTTTAACCCACCATCACAATTATTATAAAGGTGAACTAATAAATAATGTCAAATAAATGACAGGGAAAAGAGCTTAAAGTTGGGAATAGAAACAGTTTTGTAAGTCTCAGAGCAATGAAAATAAAGAATACATTAGTCATGGACCTTGGATCTTCAGACACCAGTGATGACAAAGGTAAAATATTGTCCATGGATTTTTTTTTCAGGAAAGTTAAAATGCATAAAACTACCAATGAGAAGGAAATGAGGAAGTGGAGAGAATATATGGGCCTATCGTTGCTTTGTTGCATGTTCGGTTGGTTGGTTTTATTTGATAAATATCTTTTGATGATGTTTTTATAAATTGAGGAATTTGTGAGTAGCAAAAATAGTTGACTACACAGGAGATAGAAGTGATTTTGATGAAATAGATATTTGAGAAGATTCGAAAGAAAAGAAGTCTGTGCAAGCATGGGAACAATGGCCATGAGGAGGAGGCACTCTTCATCCTAAGGCTACAGGAAAGCACAAGGATTATATGAAAGATACAGAGAGAGGAGTTCTAGCCCATACAACTTCATGCCAAACTGTTGGAAGTTTTGGGGACCCAAATGACTATGGGAGTCAGGTCAAAATGTCTTATTTGTTTTGGTGTTGTGGTTATTTTTCCTTGTAGAAATTAGCTTTCAAGGTATAGAAAAGAGAAAGAGGATTGGGGGCTTGATTCAGTTTGGATTTTATAAGGTAAAGTGGTTTATAAAAAACAGAAAGAGGGAGTCAAGCATCCTGGTACAGACTCAGTAGAAGAAATGAGGCCAGAAATAGGTCGAATACATTCTCTCAGTTTGCATGGAAGAGAATTCCGTATTTTGTGAGAAATTAAAAGTAGAGAGGTAAACATTTTGGTATTAACTCTATAATTATCATCATCATCGATAATATCATTATTATTTTACTAACCTTTCTGTTTTAGATATATAGTAAAACTTCAAAGATAGCACAGAGAATTACCATCTACCTCACTCCCACTTCCACAGCTCCCATTACTATAGTACATCATTATAGAGAATACATCCTGTCAAAATGACTGGTCACTGTTGATGTCGCACATGATTACCTGGCTGAGAGAGTGTTTTTCAGATCTTTCCATTTACTCTTTTCCTTCCAATTCCATACTCTACTTTTTGGAAGGAAGTCACTTATGTGCCCACACTTGAATGGGATGTTATCAGCAACTTCCTTAAATGTGGAGAATAAAGTATTTGGAATTTTTCTGCATAGTAGATCGTCTCTTCTTTCTCACTTATTATGTACTCCATTTGTTTATATTATTATGAATATGTGGATACTTATATTTTACACTGGGTTATAATCCAATACAATTTTTTTTTTGCTTAAATTGTTCTGATTTTGCCCATTGAGAGCTCTTTCATTTGGATCCCATATCTCTTTGTCATATTCCTATAATCATAGTACTTTTGGGTAATTGTTGTTTGTTTCAGTACTTCCTTACTTTCTGGAACTATAAGATGTCCGGGCCCATCTCATCTATTTTCCTGATTTTAGGATTATTGATTTATCTAGAAATTTCTTGTTCTCATTTTGAAGAATGCTATTAGAAATAAAGATGTGAGCACTAAGTGTGCTTCTTGCTACAGAAGTATCATTGTTTCCAGACACTTTTATCTAAGAGAGCAAGAAATATATGTTTTTCTGATCAGTGTTTTTACAGGCATTTATAAATATTTCTATGTGTAATCAATCATCTTCATGTATGTTTAGCCAAATATCACTCATGGTGATGCTTCCAATTTTAATCCACCACCTCCTGGATCACGTAGCCTTCTCTTCTTGCTTATCTGTAAACTTCCACTCCAACAGTTAGAAATCTATCTCTCACAGTCAGACATCTACTTAATTAAATTGTTAAATTCTAATATACATCTATAGTGGTTTTAGAATTGTTGACCCATATCCTCACAGGAAAATACTTTATCACCTAAAGTACAGTGCTCATGCATCTCTCCTTTTGCCCATAGTTTGTAAGACAACAGTAATTTCCAAAATGACTTCAATCAGCATCTTTTTGGCCTCTTCCAATAATAAGACTTTTTCACACCTCTTTAAGACCTCAGAATTATTTTTTATGGTTTCCTGTACATCCTGGGACTCCTTGATTTTTCTAATTGCCTTTTTAAAAATTCACATACATGAAGGTTCAGTATGGGTTCTGTATGGTTCTAATGTCTTGGAAAAATGTAAAATGTCATGTGCCCACCATTTACCATGTAAAAATGCACTCAACATGAAAAAAAAATGTATTTTGCCTTTTAATTACCATCTTTATGTCATGCAGTACAGTTTCACTAAAAATGCTTTTGTGCTTCATTTAATCTCCCTTCTCCTCAAAACCCTGGGCAACTGTTGATGTATTTTCTGTCTCAATAGTTTTAGCTTTTCCAGAATGACTAAATGTTATTATACATAATGCAGCCTTTACAGACTATTTCACTTAGCGATATATACTTAAGAATCATTTAAGTTTTTGTGCAGATATATTATTTATTTATGTTTATCACTGAATAACATTCTACTGTATGGATGCACCATAATTGCTTTATCCATTCACTGGAAGTCTGTTATCTTTAACGTTTCATTTCCATGTACATTTCTAAATGTCCACTGATTCTACCAACACTTCCTACTTACCAGTCTTCATACTCTTCACACAGACACACATACATACACATAGACACACCACCTATCTAGAGTGGAAATTTAGCAATCTCATCAAGTAGGATAAGCCTCTATTATTTCTCTACCTCAACTATATAAAAATGCTTTGATGAACCCACAGAAGCCACACTGACCTTCCTCAAAATCAATGTTTTAACTTGAATTCTGCTAAAAATTCAAATCAGATCTCATTATATCCCCTGCTTACCATAATTCAAAGGCTTCCTATTGTGTTCAGTATAAAGAAAAAAATCCCACATCAAGCCTCTTCAAAGCCCCATGTAATTTAGACCTACTATAATATGTTCAATATTTTGAATATAATAGATAACAATAAAATATGTGACATACATAATGATATATTTTCAATATTTCTAGTGACATTGCCTTTGATAATTAAAAAATATATATATTTGAATCACACCTCATTTATCTTGTAAATTCCTTGTTGTCATAACTCCCTAAACTCTTCAAAGATTGGTGGTGAGTGGAGGGTATTTGAGGATGTTATGGGGTTTTGTTTTTTGGGTTTTTGTTGTCGTTGTTGTTTATCTTGTAACAACTACACAAGAACTCATGACTTGATAATGTGAATTTGATTTTTATATTTAACTTGAATTTGGAACAACTCTTCCTGTTCTAGGTGATGGCTATTTCAGAAATGGGTCTATGGCTCTTCTTTAATTTCTGCCAAAAGCAAACAAAGACTATTTAGCAGACCATGGTAGCAGATTTTACCGAAGTTTTGGGGTCACAGAAACATTTAAATTTATTTTTTTATTTTGTTTAAAGATTTTATTTAAAAAAAAAATTTATTTATTTGACAGAAAGAGAGCCAGAGAGCACAAGCAAGGGGGAGGGACAGAGGGAAAAGGAGAATGGGGCTCCCCACTGAGCAGGAGGCTCCACATGGGGCTAGATCCCAGGATCCTGGATAATGACCAGAGCCAAAGGCAGACACTTAACCAACTGAGCCACCCAGGCACCCACCATTTACATTTAATAAACGGAAACAACAATAAAAAATAAATAACACCCATGTAGACCATGGTTTCACCAAGCCTCTCTTCCTGTACCTCTGCCCTTCTCTGGCTTTTAGGATTTTCATTCCTTTTTAGGAGGGACACTACTTTTGCTTCCTCCCTGATATTTAATTATCTGCTGTTTATAATTGAGAGCCATTTATCTCTGCACACCCTATTAAGTTCTTTATATAACTGGCATAGCAAAAGACTCACTAAAATATGGCTGTCATTTACCCAGAAACCTATTTTTCTGAGAACAAAGAAGTAGGAAAAGTTTCATTGTTCCATCTCCAACTGTTAGAAGCCAGTGTGAAGTAAAAAAAAATAATTAGTTCAGGGAATTAGTTTGAACTAGCATGAATTAATGATACTTCATTTGAGATGAAAATTGTCAGAGATAATTTGATTCTAAATTATGCTTTTCCCTCTTTGCCAATATTAGATTGCTTCAAGGTACAAAAATTTTTCTTATATAAGTATTTTATATAACTATAGATGAGAAGCACTTATACATATATTGTGCTGGAAAAAGTTGATCAAAAATTAATTAGATGTAGGGAGAATAAATCTTTTGAGTTCCTGGACCCAACTCCAGCATGTGAAGAGGAATTTTCCTATACCAGCAAGCAATCCCCAGACACCAGCAGGGTGTCCTCTTGCGGTTTGTGACTTGGCACAGTAGCACATAGAAGTACTCTGGTTTCCCCAACCTGGAAGCTCTATGAACCCCCTGCTTTTGGATTTTTATGAAATCTTCATTACATGGTCACGATTGATTAACACTTTGGCCATTGGTGATTGATCCAACCTGTAGCACCTGCCCTCCCAGAAATCAGGTGGTGGACTGAAAATTCCAACCCAATAATTTATAATTGATTCCCCTAACAACCAGCCCCCATCCTTGGAGCTTTCCAAAAGTCAAATCCATTAACATAAACCCATTCTTGATGCAAAGTGCCTTGTTATGAATAACCACATACCCATTTCCCTGGCTCTGAAATGTTTTCAGGAACTGAAGACTAAAGATGCTCCCATTGCTCTTATTTCTCAGAAAATTCCAAGGGTTTTGGGAGCTGTGAACCCTAAATTATGGATGAAGACCAAATATATATGAGGAATATATTTTGGTGTATATATATATATATATAATTTTCATATATGTACACACACATATTTATCTTATAATTCACAATACTGAAGTAAAGATGAGGATCTTATGGATTAACACATATAAAGCACTCAGCACAGTATAAATATATAGTATTAAGTCAAATAAATCATTATGCTTTATTTGACTTCAGGTATCATATCATAATCTCATAAGAAGTTTTCAGCTATGGTGTAAATATGGTTTAAATTTGAAAGCAATACAAAACAGAAGTAAAAATAATTCACTATACTATAGTTAGCAAAAAGTAATTCTAAAATATATACACACATATATAAATTATAAATTATAGGATAAATTCATAGGAAAAATATCCCTTCTTGATTGCTATTCTAGTTTTTATTCTTGAGTTTCAAACCACTTAAAAGCCAAAAGGGGTAATCTGCACTTCCACTCACTCACAATATTTATTTTAACATTTTGTGACTTACATCACTCTGCTTGTAACAATGTTTGAAGTTTATATATCCTGAATGATTTTTAGTTTACTATTACTATATGCAATTACTGCAATTTAGCAATATTGTTCCATACACTTATGGATTATTTTTGAAAATATTGCCATCAGAATTATCGAAGGTATAAAAAATATATATGTATAAAACTATAAAGAAATAAAAAGTAAGTTTTATGTGAACAAGGAAAGTAATTCTTCCCCTTTTCTTTACACACTAGGCAAATATAAACTGGATTGCCCTTCAATCCTTCACTGGATTATGATTTGGGGAAATCTTTATATTTTTATTATGGAAGGCGGTACATGGATGAAGTGGGTTTGTTATTAATGTGAAATGTTTCAATCAGCACAGAATATTTCATAATTAAATTGAATCTGATATTTACTAATGAATTAGCATGTTATTAAAAAGTTGTATGCCTGTGATAACTTTCTCCGAGTTATTATAAAATAATTTCCATCTAAGATTCTTAATCAGAAAACAAAGCAGGACAGTGAGTCATTTTTGATAAAGTGGGAAACTAAATCAAAAGATCAAGAGCCACACAAAACGGGACACCAAGAGAAGATTAAAAGAGACTGTGTTGGTAGAATAGGTTTAAAAGATTAAAAGCTGAATGGAATAGAATTCTTAGATAAAAAGAAAACCACAAAGAGACATCAGGAATATGACAACAAAGATGCAGTAGAAGGCACAGTCAAAAATTAAATGAAAATGAAGGTGAATGCATCTTTTACAAAAATCTAAAGAAAGAGAACAAAGAAAGAAACGCCAGTAAAGGGAAGAGAAAGATCAAAGATAGTCATATTAGAAATACAAGACATTAAGGAGAAAATTTAACTTAATCTTTCAAAACAAGATTCTTGAATGCAAGTGAATACATCAGATCACTTATGAAGTTCTCCAAAATGAATAGAACAGTTCTTTTAAAACACACACACACACACACACACACTCATATATATACATATATATATATACACAGATATATTTCATATATATGAAAACAAGTTATTTCTTTTCATCTTTCCTTTTTTATTGTGATACAAACCCTAAAGTTTGTTATATTGTTAACTACCGGCATTATGTTATATAGTAGATCTCTCGAACTTATTTATCTACATAACTGAAATTTTACACATACCTGATAAATAACAACTCTCCATTCCTATTCCCCTCATCCCCTGGAAACCACCATTCTACTCTCTGCTTCTATGAACTTGACTATTTTTACATACCTTATATAAGTGGAATTTAATACAATCTCAATCAAGAACCTATCAGCGTCTTTTTATTATTTTTATTATAATATATTTTTTAAAGTTTACTTATTTATTTATTCAGGAGAGACCCCCAGAGAGAGAGAGGCAGAGACATACACAGAGAGAGAAGTAGGCTCCATGCAGGGAGCCTGATGTGGGACTCAATCGCTGGACCCCAGGATCACGCCCTGGGCCAGAGACAGACACTCAACCACCGCCTATTATATATATTATATCCCTTTTATAATATTTTTGAACTGGGTAAGTTACTCAAAAAAATGTGGAAATAAAAAGTCCAGGAATAGCCAAGATAATAATGAAGAAGAAAAAAGAAGGGACTGGTCCTACAGAAATCCATGGGGCCTATCTGGGAACATGGAGATTGAAACAGTGTGATGATATGCAAGAATAAACACGATGAATGAGGAACAGAGTAGAGAGTTGGGAAACAGGCTAAAGAGAAGAAGAGATTCATGGAATACTAGAGGAAGAGTTAATTGGCACTTCATTTTGAAGGGCTACTTGGCAATACTTAGCAAGCTGGAAATACACATTTCCCTGGAAAACAGTTCTATCTCTTTCCCCATGGAGGAAAGGAGTTAGTCTGTGCTTTCAACACAAAAAGTTTCCCGTAGGCTTTGCTTGTGAAAGTGTGCTGACAGGACCCAGCATAATCTGTCCTTCTGGGAGCTAGCTAGTAAGAACAGAGACGAGCGTTGGGTTGGCTGACACTCATCATAGCCACTCCTATTGAATAGCACAAAGCAAGTGGATAAATACACCCATCTCTTAGCTTCTCCCTGGGATAGGAAAGAGTTGCTCCATCCATCCAATGCCCCAGCTCTTCTGGAAGATGCCCAAAGGATTAGCATCAGTTTTGACTATCTTGGAGTGCTAAGGAGACCTAGCATATTCTAGCCATCGGGGGCCAACAAGAAAGAAAGGTGATAGTTTGATCTAGCATGCAACTTGTGAGAGCACCCCTCCATGGCTTAGCACAGAGCAAACAGGCAAACAAACATACAAACAAACCAAACCCCAACTTCTCCCTGAGGAGAGAAATAGATGGACCAACTCTCCCATGACTTAACTTTCCTGGGGACTGCTCGAGGAAGGGACTTCAGTTCCACTTATCTCGGCATATTCTAGACACCTAGGGACCACGAAGAACAAAGAAAGTGGGTTGAATAACAACAAGTTTGAAAGACCTTTAGAATCTGTAACCAGCCTGATTGGTGACAGGCTACTGCTGTATGAGCTCAGTTCATGAACACCGGGAAAAGTGGCTGTTTCGTCTTTTGTGCAGACACCAATGTAGAGAGACAAGGAAAATAAAGAAATTAGGAAATAATTCCAAACAAAAGAACAAGATAAATCTCCAGAAACTGACTCTAATGAAAGCAAGATATATGATTTACTTGGCAGAGAATTCAAAATAATCTTCATAAGGATGCTTACCAAGGTCAGGAGAATCTGTTGTTGGTTCTTCTTAATATTTCTCATATTCTTGTAATTTTTGCTATATGTCTTCAGAGTATCGCTGTCTCTCCAAAGCTCTATAAAATCTCTGCTTAATCATTCTGAAGCAATTTCTGTGGAGATTGTAATCTCTGCCACATGTCAGCTAATAAGGAGTGACTTTTCATTTCTTTATATCTCCTTGTTTATTCCAACAATAATTGTGGGTCCTCCACATTATTCATATAATACTTTTAAATACCATGTTTTCATCAAATTTAAGTTACCATGAATTGTAACACCTGCCCTCTTTCATGAACCAGAATAAAAGAAAATATACTGTCAACGTATTCTTTGTTATAAATTAGAAATTTTATGCTCATTGGAAGAACTCTTAGAATTACATACAAAGTTTTATAATACTAACTTGTATACATATCACAAGGATAATGTAAACAAAATATATTTTTAGGATATTCTTAAAACTTTTATACTTTCAGAGTCTGACTCTTCTAGATCACCTTTTTGTGGATCATCTATTGACTTAAGAGACACTGGTATATATACGTTTATGCACAGGTTGTAATATTCTGTAAAGCTCTAGTGATGCAATATTTCCTATGATACTAGTATTCTCTTAATATGTTTCCTAAGATACTGATATTTTCTGCATATTTGGATACTATTGCTTACCTGATGTTTCTGGAAGATTTAATAAAAGGTTTTCAGATAACAAGTAATATTCATATTCTTTCCCCAAATGTCTTTATTTAATCTCTTGACTTTTATTTTTTTAATTTTTATTTGTTTATGATAGTCACAGAGAGAGAGAGACAGAGACATAGACAGAGGCAGAAGCAGGCTCCATGCACAGGGAGCCTGGTCTCCAGGATCGCGCCCTGGGCCAAAGGCAGGTGCTAAACCGCTGCGCCCCCCAGGGATCCCTCTCTTGACTTTTATAACAAGGAATTACAATTATACTGTTGTGCCAATAAGACAATCAAGTGCATGCATGAACAGGCAATGAAAATTCCATAACTGCTCTCTAACCAACAACTTGAAGGTAGATGCCAAGGAACAATGCACTCTGGTGTTAAATGTGGGGGAAAAAAACAATATATATATTAGGACTTTCTACTCGCCATTATTATTCTTAAACATCAGACTCCTCACTGGCTTACACCGCTGTATCGCCCAATAACTACACCGACGTCTGTTAGAGACAAAAATGAAGACTACAGCAATTTGACATCTACTGCTATTTATTATTAAATCGGCACTCTGTTATTGATATTGTTTTGGCTCTTTTAAATTATAATATAGTTCTTGTTGTTTGGCATATATTTTGTGTAACTAATCTAATAGAAGCTCTGCTTTGCCCCTCACACTTATTTATGTTAGCACTGTTAGCCTTTATAGTGATCTCTCCAGATTTGAGTATAGGTTTAAGTTTTACCAGAGGCCACAGGAAGTTCATTAATAGTCACATTCAGAAATGAACTTCAGCAGTGGCTATCACTGTAGTCTAAGTGTTTGGATTGTTTTCATCCTAAAGGTCAATTTCCTGCTCCAAATTTATTGGCATTTTTTTTCTCCTTTCTTTCTAAAATTCATAGTCAACATGTCTAAGGAAACCAAAAACTTCCCAAAGTCAAGTACTTGCTTCTCTGAGCAAACATTGTATGTTCTCTTGCAAGGAAGATTGAGCTGAAGAATTCTCTAAAGTCTCAAATAATTGAGTCATTGTCACTCCTTCTTCCCTAGAGCCTCATAGTATATGTATCTAGATTTATACCTTCTTGTGCTACTTATATTTTGATTTTTCTTTACATCCTTGTATAAATTATGATTCTCCTACAGCAGGACAGTTACTGCATGTTATTGTACCTATATTTAGGAAAAAGAAATACTTTCTAAGTACTTACTTTTTTATTCTGAGTACATCAAATACACCTATTTTCAAATCTCCCTTTTCTCTCTCATCTCTTTCCCCTGATTTTTCCATTTCCATCTTATGTTTTTCTTCTTCTTTTGTCCCAATATATCTTAGTTTTGTTCTTATTTTCTGTCATTCACTTCATTTTTTCCTCTTGTTGCTCAATGTACTATGTTCTTTGGGGAATTTGCATCAATTTCAGGTTTCTATAACTTGGATTATGACATATTTGGAGCATCAACATTGACAGTTCTCCAGAACCCAAGGTCAAGCTGAATTTACTTTTATAAAAGACACATATACTGAGGAAAGAGTGTACTGCCCCAGGTTGGCCACTAAGAAAGAACATTTTTTTCAGAAGGAAGAGGACAAAATGGTAATTAGCCTGCACATGTAACACAGCTTTAGAAAAATGAATAAAACAAACTCAACAGGTAGTTGTACTGCACGCTAGAGAAGAAAAATAGGAAAAAGCATGCATTGACCCAAGATGGGCTGTTAAATATGCTCCTCCAGATGGAAGAAAAATAAAAAACTAAAAGAAATGCTGGCTTAAAAATATGTTTTTTCCTCTGGGGTAATACTGCTATTGAGAAAGATCTTTTGAGATATACTGATACATTTGCATTATCTATGCATAATCACTAGCCTCTAATGAGACCTAAAATACACATTTATGAAATAACCAATAGGTAACATTGTTCTCTGTTGGCACTGAAAACACAGATTTAAGTTGCTTCTATGGATAATGGATCCCTTATTGTGGTGTAATTATTCTGAGGTTCTATACATTAGATAAGAGGTATATGGACACAAAATATTTACTGATTAATTAAAAAATAGTTATTTTAATTTTACAAAATATGCACTTAGTTTAACATGTTTTCCCATCTAGAAACACGAGTACATGTGCAAAAGACTTTTTCTAGTTATTCAACCTATAACAATTAACTAATTGTTAACTAGATCTAGTTTCTCCTCTGGCTAATTAATTTCCTTAGGGAGACTATCTGTGGAAATTTAAGATCAATCACCCAATACATTTGATCATTGATATTAATCCTATAGATTTTGCTATGATCAATCCAATTGTGCCAGCATTATACCATATGGAAATTGCATTATGAGTTAGGCTGATAATTCTAAAATAAATTTCTCTATATGCATTGTCTCAGATTTTCCCAGTAAGCAAATCTTGAGAATAAACAAAATGTCATAATGAATTGAGGTGTAAATGAAGATCCAAGTCTCAGTTTTGGTTTCCAAGTCTCTCATAGGCATGGTTTATACTCAAGATTTTACCGGCATAGGTTCCTACTGACTGTCATGCTTTTTTTTTTTTAAAGATCTTATTTATTTATTCATGAGAGAGAGAGGCAGAGACACAGGCAGAGGGAGAAGCAGGCTCCATGCAGGAAGCCCAATGTGGGACTCAATCCCAGGACCCTGGGATCATGCCCTGAGTTGAAGGCAAACGCTCAACCGTTGAGCCACTGAGGCATCCTGACTGTTATTCTTTAATATGAAAGATGTGGATATAATAATAGTTAAGGGTATTAGTATTAATAGTATTCAGGTCCCAATACTGTATTTTGTAGATGAAATACAACACATGTGTAGAAATTATACATAAAAGAAAAACTTGAACTGGAGAGAATATTAGATGATATATATTTAGATCAATCAAATATTTAGTACAAAATGGTTATTGACATATATAATTATAACAATGGATAGGCTTGAAAATGTGACTATATATACAAAGGACATTTTCCATTGAATTGATTATGAGAAATCAATCTAAAATCAAATTTAATTTTTAAATACTTAAATTTCTAAACACCCTCTTTACTATGTTTGTTATTTTTCATATATAAACTAAAAAATTGATACTGTATGCAAATGGTTTTTATACTTTGTTTTTGTATAAAGAAAGTCATAATAAATCTAAAAGATAAAAGTTTAACATAGAGGAGCTAACAACTTTAAACATTATTTTCTTTTAGAGAACAAACTCTTTCTTCTTTCTTTCTTTCTTTCTTTCTTTCTCTTTCTTTCTTTCTTTCTTTCTCTTTCTTTCTTTCTTTCTTTTTCTTTCTCTTTTTTTTGAAATATATATATTTTTTTTATTCATGAGAGACACAGAGAGTGAGAGGCACAGACGTAGGCAGAGGGAGAAGCAGCCTCCATGCAGGTAGCCCGATGTGGGACTCGATCCTGGACTCTGGGATCATGCCCTGAGCCAAAGGCAGACGCTCAACCACTGAGCCACCCAGGCATCCCAATTTCTTTCTCTTTTTCAGATTTATTTATTTCTTTTAGAGAGACAGAGGCAAGGGACGGTGGCACAAAAAGAGAGAGAATCTCAAGCAGATTTCCCCCACTGAGTGCAGAGCCAGACTCTGGCTCCATCTCATACTAAGATCATGACCTAAGCTGAAATCAAGAATTAGATACTCGACCAGTTGAGCCATTCAAGTGCCCCATGAATGGATATATTTCAATATCATGATTCTAATAGTTCAATATCATCACTTTTAGCCTATTTTATATTTTCTTGTTTAATATGTAGAGTCACCAGGAGGCTATTATTGAACAGCAAAGGACTAATTCATTGTTTAATGTCCATTGGAACAAATACTGTGCACATTAGGCATAAATTTTAAAATATATATCTCATTTATGAAAAAGATAATCTTAATTTGATTAATATAATTTACTCAAGAGACAAGGTTTGCTGTTGCAAATAGCAATACCATGAATAAAACACATCTGTGTCTTTAGACTTATACCTTTTTCTACTTTTATCACAAGTTTGATATCATGGTGATGGCCATCAGGGATAGTAAAGTAGTAATCTTTAGGAAGCAGAGAATGATAGTGTTTTCAAGCCGTGGCAATTCATCTTTCTAAAGAGTAATCTTGTGTTAATATCAGGACAGCCATAGAAGAGTAATAAGAACTTTTGTTTACGCTACCAAGTAGTGGGATGCAAACAGGTTAAAATCTTTGTGAAAGAGGTTCTACTGGGAAAAGATCTGCAAGAGAGAATAATTCATTATTGAATATTGCCAATAATACATCAGAGCTCAGTGGAAATCTGTACCAGACTTTGTTAAAGTGAGTCATGAAGCCAAAGCTAAAAATTTCCACCACTGTCCCTAATGGAATAGTTTGAGGTGTGGCAGCATCATCACTAAAAGTTGGTTCTTCAAGTAATCTCATTCTTCAAATATTTTTTGACAACCTTACAACTTATTTTTTCTAGATATAGATCTATTTTTTATATAAGCTTTTTTGTTCTTTGACATCCCATATGGTCATTTTCACTTTTCACTTAAGGTATTTCATGACTAGGTTTTTTAAGAAGCATAGAATGTCTTTTCCTTCAAGGAAATAAAATTGAACATTTAATCTTTTATTATTTTTACTTCTACAGGAATATGGTGAAAGAAATAGATTCAGTGACTTAAAGAAAAACAGCATTGAAATATAATCTATTTATGATATGCTTACTTGGATTTGTATCTAAGAAATACAATGCAATAGTTCACTCTTAAACTGGTATATTATCAAGTTGATCTTTATATTTTTTTAAAGATTTTATTTATTTATTCATGAGAGACACAGAGAGAGACAGAGACAGAGAGACAGAGAGACACAGGCAGAGGCAGAAGCAGGCTCCACATGGGACTGGATCCCGGTTCTCCAGGACCTGGGCTGAAGGCGGCGCTAAACCGCTGAGCCTCCTGGGCTGCCCAAGTTGATCTTTAATATAGAAATTGTACTCATAAAACTTGGATTACGAGAATTAGTCCAATATTGACTAATTGAATGATTGCAATTTCATTTTACTTATAGTGAGATCCTTACTTCTTGATCATGGATTATGTAAACATATATAGCTCCTCTCAAATTTATATCCAATTCGTTTATGGACTCAGCATAGAAATGACAAGTCAGCATTCTAGGCTATAAAGTTAGTATTTTGCTTAATAAAGTATATATTGTTTTAGTAGTAACTTTTTGATGTCGTTTTTGGTAAAAAAAAAAGATGCACCCATATAATGAGTAATTGTTAAATAATTCTCTTATTTCCTTTAGCGCTAATCATTTTGCTTTTAATATGTCACTTATTTTTTAGTTGACTATTAAAAATTAAATTTCCAATTTGAAAAATAAAAATTTAATATCTGTAATATTAGATTATTATGTGAGGTTTTTGAGAGATTAAATAAAACAGGCATTTTCATTCTTTTTTTTTTACAAACAAGAGGTATTCAAAAGAAACTAGATATTGTGAAGAAATATTATAATACTAATAATAACTAAAATAGAACATTTTCTATGTACAAGCTAATCTGAGAATTTTTAAAGTGTTATTTCATTTAAACTTCATATCAAATATACAAGAGACTTTATATCTCTCTTCTCAGTATTCAGATAAGGAAAATTCTTAATGAGCATAAAGTGATTTGACCAAGTAAGTGGATAGCTGATATTTGAGATTAGGAAATCTGATTCCAGAAATCAGTTTTTGAATGCTGCCGTGAAACAGAAATACTTAGACCTTTTGTGACATATTGTAACAGTTTACAAATCTGTTGTAAAAACTGAATAATTTGGTAGAAGCAGCGGCTGAGGTTTTCAGGTAGAAACTGTCAGAAAAATACAAATATGGACTTAGATAAAGAGAGACTTTACTCAAAAAAGTTATTGCAGTGAGAACACTGTGATCTCAGAAATCTGCAAGCACCTCAAAATCAAACAGTGAAATGCTTAGTCCTAGCAAAAAGGAAAAGTTGAGCATGCAAGGCAGAATGAGCAGACAGCATGATGGCATGGTTAAATTTGTTTTTCCATGGCAAGTTGATTTTTGGGATTTGTTAATGTGTGTGGAGGGAGGGTGTAGAGTAGGCATTTTAGCATTTGCTCAGGCTTGAGGGATGTCAGGGAAAGAAAAAAAGCTTACTTAAACCCGGAGCAAGACATAGCAAAGGGTTAGAAATTGGCAATTGTAAACACTTGTTTGAAGTATAATAGGTGGATTTGAATGTTTTTAACAATGTTTCTTTAGCAGCATTTTGCGCACATGGACACACATGCCTAATGAGATTGGTTTTAAGGAAAGTGAATTAGTAAATCTTAAGATACATGCACAATGTTTAGGGAAAGAAAATAGTCGTCATGCAATCCATTCGTTCTCTTTACAAAGGTACAAAGGTATATATCCCAACTGGAAGGATTGAAGAATGGTGACCTGTTGAATCTCCTTGTAAACATATCAAAGGCACAATTCTTGCAAATGCAACAATATTTGTGCAGTGATACAATTTTTTTTAAATATTTGGACTTTGTGAACAAATCTGGAGTCTGAAGGTTATTAGGTTATTAAGGTTCCTTGGAAAATATCTTGTAAACTATGTAACTATTGTAGTAAAGAGTGGAGCTTCTTCATAACTGAAACAGTCCTATCCATGTAAACACTTGTGATAATCATACATGACTCAGAGACGTCATGTGACACACCCTGGACAGTTTGAGTTCTAATGCAGAAATGCTGGGATTCTTCAACTTCTCCATATTCACTTGTGTTTTACAATTATTTATATCTTTAAAATTGTTTGTAAGCTAATAGTGAATAGTATCACCAGTCTCTGTGAGTTTCATTGGAAAATACAATTCTATTTATTATTATAGCTTAATTAGTGTTTTTATTGTACAGGTTTTTTGACTAAATATTTTAATTAAATAGTTGAAATAAATTTTATTCAGTATGTTTTTCTCTAAAAAAATATAATACAATTGAAAGTTAGCTTTAAAAATCTTTTGGCATCACCAATGAATTATATAGAAGAGATGTAGCTTCTCTAATGAAATAATAAATGCCAATGGAGCAAGAACATATTGAAATGGAAATTCAAATGGGTAGAATAAGAAAAGGAGAAAAAAGATATGGAATAATGGATTTAATCTTCATATTAAGTAGTATATAGCAGAAGTAACAGTGTGGAATATTGGAAAAGTAGCAAAAAGTTCCAACAAGTTATTTGCTAAGAATGTAGAGGAAAGGAGGTAAGAGAGGAAGTCATTATCAGCTTCTGGAAGCACTGCACTTCTTGGCTTGTGATCCTCATTCTCCCATCTTCAGAGCCAGCAATGGTAGATTAAGTTATTTTCATGAATCTCTCTAATTGACCTCCTCTACTTATTGTGGAAGAAAGGGATCCTATGAGTAGACTGGGAGTACTTGGATAATCCCGAGATACATAGACCTTCGCATTTGGAAAGTTCCTTTTCTCTTATAAGGTGATGTAGTCATAGATTCCAAGGATTAGGATGCGTTTTTGGGGACTACTATTTTATCTACCACATCTCCTAGGTTAGTTGGCCTCTTTGTACCACAATTTCTCGGATATGAAATGGTGATGCTATGTTTTTTTAAAGATTTTATTTATTTATTTATTCATGAGAGACACAGACGCAGAGACATAGGCAGATAGAAGCAGGCTCTGTGAGGGGAGCCCGATGCAGGACTTGGGATCCTGGGATCATGACCCGAGCAATAGGCAGGTGCTCAAACACTGAGCCACCCAGGTGTCCCAATGGAAATACTATTATTGCATCATTCAGAGGTGCTTTTGTAGGTATAAAATGAGTTACCTAAGCAAAAAAATTTACAATGAAGTATTACATATAGTAAGATTGCATAAGGGTTAATTATTGCTCTTTACATACAGCATAAACATGAAACCATCTCATTCTGTAACATTATGAGCAAACCCATGTGATGGGTACCATTCGGTTAATGCAATGATTATTAATAGCTTCTAATTTTAGTAAAAATGACTTGCTTTGGCAATCAGGCAAAAACAGAGGTAGGATGGATAAAGGATAAACAGATAAACTTAAGAAACCATAATTATCTAAACATAATTGACAGAAATACATGAAGATTTTAACATCTAGAAACTAGAAAGTGGCTTATATATGATTTTTTTTGTTTCTTTACACATAATATATTCTAGAATATATTGCTTTCCTAATTAAAAAGAAAATATAAGTGAATTGCCTAAAATAGATCTGAGACATTTCCACCTTTCTCCTATTTAAACAAGATAACATAAATTATTAAATCTACCCTATTTGTGGATAATCATTTTTGATCACTTTTCTTCATAACATGGCTTCAGCGAATCATCATAGTTTGATCTTAACCACTGAAGCCTCAGCAGATATCATTCTTCATTGTACTGTCAGAGTTTTTCCTCAGCTATTCTCATTTAGCTGAGTGATAAAGAGCTGATTGCCTTCAATAGAATTATTTCTGTAAAAGACGAGAGCCTTCCTTTATCCTATTTGTTCCTTCTTCTTTTGAGCCATGGATTTTATTAATTTTCTCAATTTACAAAAGGAGAATAAGTCAGTAAAACTCAGAAAATTTGATTGTCCTGGACACATTTTCTAACAGCTAAACTGATTCTCTAATGATGATTTTTCATCTTCTAGTAATCCTCTGAATATTTATATATTTTACATATATGATAAATGTTTAAATGATGTCTAGTTGCACCTTGCTGGTAATGGATATTCAGCCATTACTCTGGTATTAATGTTAATTGAAAAGCAAAATACACAACTAGAGGAGCAATTTTACTCTCTAATTTGACAACTAACCCAGCGTTAATCTTCCTACAACACTGTTAACAAAACAAAGATTGATACTTCATTAATTGATGGATACAATTTGCATTATACATACAGCTATTGTTTTTTTAACACTTTTCCGCTGTTTATAACAGCTTTCCAAATATTTACAATATTTTACACTGTTATAAATTATCACTTATAATTTTTTTCTAGTTTGTGGTTTTGGGGAAAATAAATAAAAACCCTGTTACTATACTGTTTATTAGAGCCTGCTGTACTGATTAAGGGGTCAAATGCTTTATTTGTCATAATAGTGGATTATAAAGGTGGGAAGTGTATTGAACTGTCTTGATGCTGGTCTTGGATGGTGATATAACAGGACAAATTGCTACTCTTTAACAATAGCCAGGCATTATCAAACACCAGCTGTGCTTAGATTCAAGTTTTCTATTTATGTGCTAGCCACATAATATTTTTATTATTGAGATATCTTCAGGAAAATAACTTGATTTTTACAACTTTAAAACATACTAGATTTTAAATTATTTTTATGTCACTAATTATTTTCATAGTATTGTATTTTCTAATAATATGCTTCTTTAAAATGAAACGAGCATGGTACCTTAGAAAAGAGTTTACATCCGGATACTTCACTAGTTCTTATGTATTTTTTAAGAAAGGTTTCTTCAATTTCAGAAAACAAAATCATCTATCATTGGGTTAATATTATGTTTCATAACTAGGTTAGCTTTATATGTTTTCAGACATTCTAATACCGAAATATTTGCCAGACCCTAATATATGACTAGTCCACTGTTTCTGGCAGTGTGCTTTGCACATCTTATATCTTGATGTTTAATTGCATATTGCCTTTATACCTATAGAACAGTACTCAACTCTTTGCAACTCCAACTGAGCCAGCTAATCTCACTCAAACCACCACTGTGTATGTCTGTTTTACAGTAATAGACCCACAATAGTTATGTATAAAATGGTAGGTGAAGTAATGTCATATGTGCAACAAAATCTTATATAATGTAACATTCAATAAAATATTTAATTGAGAAGTCTATTTTATCTCTTCATACAATGGAATTATTTGAGAAATTTAAATTAAAACAGTAAGACACTACTACACATTTATTAGAATGATTGAAATTCAAAACATGGAAAATATCAATTCCTGGAAAAAATGCAGAGGAAGAGGAAATCTCCTTAATTCCTGGCTGTAATGCAAAATGAAATGTCCAGCTTGGAAGAAGGTTTGCTAGTTTCTTAAAAGATGAACAATATCCTATCATGTGATCAGGCAGTTGGAGTCCTTGGTATTTCCCCAACTGATTTTAAAACTTATGTTCACACAAAAACTTGCATGCTAATGTTCATAAGAGTTTTATTAATAATTACCATAATCTAGAAGCGGTCGAGTTGCCCTTCAATAGTTTATGTATAAACAAATGGCAGAAATAAGCTAACTAGCTATTTTAAAAAGTTGGATGAATTTTAAATGCAGATTTCTGAGTGAAAGAAGCCACTCTGAAAAGGTTGCATACTATATAATTCCAATTAGTTGACATTCTGGAAAAGGCAAAACTGTACATATAATAAAATGGTCAGTTGGATTTGGCGTTTGGTGTTAGGGAGAAGCACATATGGGTGGAAGTCAAAAGTTGTTTTACAGTGTGAAACTATTGTGTACGATTCTGTAGCTCTGGATATATGACACATTTGTCAAAACCTGGAGAACTGCAGTATTAAGAATAAATTCTTAATATATGCAAGTTTATTTTAAAAGTTTATTAAAATCATTAAAGGTCAGGGAGTCTCAGGATGAAATGCAGAATATGACACAACAATGTATCACTATTACAAATGTATGAAATAATCTTACTAATAAGGTGGGGTGAAAGCTACAGACCTAAGTAACTTAGAGTGTTCCTGGAATCTGAAAGCTACAAGATACCAAACGTAAAAAGTATTCTTTAGGTGATAAAGTTGTTTTACCGTGGGGTATGGGTTAATAATTCTGACAGTTCCAATATGATAACCATATTTATTAGAACTGAATAATTAAATAAATGAATAAAAGGTAGTGAAAGCCAGATTTCTCAGTGTTGGAGTAGCAGGGTACAGATAAAATGAGGAAGCTGAAATAGTGTATGTACTAATGATTTAGAGTTTCAGACATCAGTGTGATCTATGTTTAACTTAATATTGATACAGCTGTATAAAAACTTTTCAAATTATATATGTGTGTGTGTGTGTGTGTGTGTGTGTGTGTGTTAGTACACACACACATATTTCCTTGTAGGTTACCTGAAAGCCAGTAAGCAATAACATGCCATTAGCAATGAGTACACCTAGCACTCAGGTCTTGGTTTCTAGTACTATTCCTTAGTAAAAGGACCAGGTCTCCTTGGAGAAATGGTTGATTCTAGGACTGAGAGACTATATACATAATGAAATTAGAGCATTTTGTGGTATCAGAAAGTAAATGTGCATGCTACACTCACACATACAGAGTGATATGTCACAGGGAGACTAGAACCAACTAAAGGAGGTCCTAATGGCCAAAGCTGGGACAATTGAGCTATAATAGAAATACAGTATTATTGGAGGTACCTGCATGACTCAATCAGTTAAGTATCTGACTCCTGGTTTCAGCTCAGGTCTGACGCTCAGGGTTATGTGACTGAGCCCCACCTTGGGCTCTGCACTTACCCTGGAGTCTGCTTGAGGTTCTCTACCTCTCCCTTTGCCCTTTCCTCTGTTCATACCCACTCTCTTTCTTCGTTCTCTCCCTAAAATAAATAAACAAAATCTCTTTAAAAAAAGGAAATAAAGTATTATTGAATTATAACTGGAGCAACAAAATAAACATCCATGAGTCTGAGCTGATATAAATGATTTAATAAATAAATGATTAAGTGGGACAGAGTAGACAAATATTTTGTGCAAAAGGATTCCAAACAATTTATCTTTATATTGTCTTCAAGATGGTAGGGAATACCCTCATTTATTCCAAAGAGTGTGATTTAGAAGATGGAAGAGACAGATTAACTTTGTAATGGAGAAACTTGAAAAAACACTACCTCTGCTAGGTCAAGTTCAGTACAACAGGGTAAATCCTGCTGATAGTATGCACATGATATGATGTAATGAAAACAGCATTTTATCCTGGTGAGTTTTCTCACCCAATGCAGTATCTGTAGTCTAATCATGAGAAAAACATCATGCAAATCCAAGTTTGGGGAATATTTTACAAAATGCCTAACATGTATTCCTCAAAACTCTTCATGGTCTTAAAAAAAAAAGAAAGTCTGAGAAGCCGCCATAGTCAACAGAAGCCTAAGGAGAAATGACTATTAAATGTAATATGATGTTCTAAATTAGACCCAGAATCAGAAAAAAAATAATGTTAAGTAAAAACTAAAGAAATATAAAAAAACTATGTTTTTTGATTAATAATAATGTGTCTGTATTGGTTGATTAATTGTAACATATACTATACTAATAATGTGAGATGATATTACAGGAGAAACTAGTTTGAGATACATGGAAATTTGTTCTACTATATTCAATACTTTCTTGTAAACCTATCATTGTTCAAAATAAAAAAAGTTTCTTTAAAAATATAAAGGGAGATGTCTAGTAAAAAAAAAGAAAAAAGAAAAGAAAAATAACAGACTGACAGGATCTTTGAAGTAGCTACATCTGAATTCTATGCCTGGCAAAATTATAAGGGAAAAGTTGCAACTTTTATCAAAGTAACAGAATATCTACTATTGGGAAAAAATTTACTTGTATAGCCAATGAAATACAGAGCATGATACATTTTAATACATCTGAGATTTCAAAGTTAGCTTAATATGTAGTATAGAATAATTGAGCTGAAATTGAACAGGTTTTATTTTTTTAAAGATTTTTTTAATTATTATTCATGAGAGAAACAGAGAGAGAGGCAGAGACATAGGAAGAGGGAGAAGCAGACACCTCATAGGCAGCCTGATGTGGGACCCCAGGACCCCAGGATCATGTGCCCTGAGCTGAAGCCAGACGCTCAACCACTGAGCCACCCTAAACAGATTTTAATAAACTATTTCTACAGTCAAAATATTGCCGGGATAGGCATTTGTTCAGAACAACTATGAACAAGAACTTTATGAAGAAAATACATTTCTTTTCATTTTATGCTTTATCTTAAAATTTGCACCTAGAACGTGATAATAGAATGAAATATTTTTATTATAAGTGATATATATCTTCATTTTATATTTATCAGAAACATGGGCCATTGACATTAAAGGAATTGTTGGCTCTGCCACTGTAGTATATGACCCTAGATAAAAGAATAGACAGTATAACAAACTGAATGTGAGGAATGTGAGAATGGCTTAAAAATTCCTGTAAGATACTCTGACAGTTCAAATATGAAGAAATTTTATTTTAATAGTATAATTCGCTGGAATCATTGTAAATGTGTGATATTTTCATTGGTAATTATAATTTTATGAGATAAAATTTTATGGGATATTCCGAAAACACTTTACACATATTGTGAAACTCACCGAACAAACACCTCTAGGAACACTATTACTTAAAACAAAATATTTATTTACTAATTGTAAGGGACCTGGGATGTATCTCAATAAACAGAGAAGGGTCTTAAAAGATATGTGATTTTGGAGCATTATTAAAGTAGTATGGAAAAGGAAGATGGGTTCAGGACTGGACTAGATGTGTTAAGAAGTAATGGAAATTTGGTGATTAGGTGTTTTATTTTTATTTTGATCTAGAGCCAAAAGTTTTAAAGTATGGCCAACGTCATTATCAAAGAAGCTAGTCAGACGAGGGATATTTTAGTCATTTTTATGGTTGCATAGTTTGAGCATAGTTTATGTTCAGTTAGGAACTTCACAGTTTGCCTGCAGAAAGGGCCTTTTTCTGCTTTCTCACAAGTACCAGTACTCATTGGCAAGATAAGAATCATTCTTGTTTTGTTTTCCTGATTGTGTCTTATCTGGACCCAGGAGATCCTTATCATCAAATTTAGAAAACAATACTGAAAAGCGAATCTAAAAGAAAAATGACATAATAATGGCAATTGATGCTGATCAGAACTTCAGGATAAAGTAACAACTGAGAAAGATAGTGATTAAAATTTAATATTCTCTGGGTAAATACCCAATAGAGGAGTTACTGGATCATATGGTAATTCTATTTTAATATTTTGAGGAACCTCCATACTGCTTTCCATAGTGACTGCACCAGTTTGCTTTCCCAACAATGCACTAGTGTTGCTTTTTCTCCATATTCTCACCAGTACTTGTTGTTACTTGTGTTTTTTTATTTTAGCCATTCTGACAAGTCTGAGGCAATATCTCAGCGTGGTTTTGATTTGCATTTCTCTGATGATTAGTGATGTTGAGCATCTTTTCATACATCTGTTGACCATCTGTATGTCTTCTCTGGAGAAATGTCATGTCGTCTACCGATTTTTAATGTGTTTAATTGCTTTTTGATACTAAAAAACTTATGTAAGTTCTTTATATATTTTGGATACTATCCCCTTATCAGATATATCATTTGCAAATATCTTCTCCCATTTTGTAAGTTGTCTTTTAGTTTTGTTGATTGTTTTGATTCTTTGTTGATTTTTCTGTGAAAAATCTTTTTATTTTGATGTAGTCCCAATGGTTTATTTGTGCTTTTGTTTCCCTTGCCTCAGGGGACATATCTAGAAAAAAAAGTTGCTATGGTCAATGTCAGAAAATGCCTGTGCCCCAATTTTTATGGCTTCAGGTCTCACATTTAGGTCTTTAATCTATTTTGAGTTTATTTTTGTACATGGCATTAGACAGTGGTCCAGCTTCACTTTTTTTGCATGCTGCTCTCCAGTTTTCCCAGCACTTGCTGCATTTTTTTTTTCTTATTGCATGTTCTTGCCTCCTTTGTCAAAAATTAAGTGACCATGGGTTTATTTCTGGGCTTCCTATACTGTTCCATTGATCTATATGTCATTTTTGTCCTGGTTCTGTACCGTTTTGATTTCCACAAATATTGAAATCTGGGGTTGTGATATCTCCAATTTTGTTTGTCTTTTTCAAGATGATTCTGGTTACTTGGGGTCCTTTGTGGTTCCATACAAATTTTAGGTTGATTTATTCCAGTTCAGTGAAAAATACTGTTGGTATTTGAATACGGATTCCTTTAAGTCTGCAGATTGCTTTGGATAATATGGACATTTTAATATTTCAATCCATGAAGAATGAATATCTTTCTATTTGTGTCATCCTCAATTTCCTTCAGCGACACTTTATAGTTTTGTGTGTTTAAATCTTTTACCTACTTGGCTAAGTATCTTCATAGGTATTTTGATTTTGGTGCAATTGTAAATGGGATTGTTTTCTTGATTTCTCTTTCTGCTACTTCATTATTAGAGTACAGAAATGCAATGGATTTCTGTATATCCTGTGATCTTACTGACATCATTCATGAGTTCTACTAGTTTTTTGGTTGAGTCATCAGGATTTTCTATATACTGCCTCATGTTATCTGCAACTGGTGGTTTTATTTCTTCCTTACCAGTTTTGTTGCTTTCATTTCTTTTTCTTCTCTGATTGCCATGGCTAGGACTTCCAGTACTATGTTGAATAAAAGTGGTGAGAGTGGGCATCTCTGCCTTGTTCCCGATCCTAGGGGTAAAGCTCTCAGTTTTTCATCATTGACTGTAATGATAGCTGTGGGTTTTCATATATATATATATTTTTTTTTAGGTTGAGTTATGTTCCCTCTAAAACAACTTTTCTGAGAATTTTTATCATGAATGGATGTTGTACTTTGTTATGTGCTTTTCATGCATGGAGATACTAATTATTAAGAAAATTTCACTTTTACAATGTCTCATGAATATTTTCTTCTTGAGATTGGTATACCTATGTGGTAAATTCTAGAGGTCTGAGCAACAAGATCAAAGGAGGACTGAGTGTAATTTAACTGTGATACTACTTATGAATAGGATAAAATATGGTTTTAGCCTAAACTTTTTTCATTAAAAGAGGTTGTACTAAATTTATATTACCAAAACATGTGTATAAGAATATTAATTTACCTGAAATGTCTATAAAATTATTTTTTTTGTATTTTTCCCTCTGATTTACCCTAAAATGTGTTTTTTATATTCCTTATAATAGGTTAGAAGGAGGGTATATAAAATGCCGAATACATTCACCTGAATCTACTATATATTTTCATGAATACTAAAAAGAAATTGCCTTTTATAAAAGTTTAATAGTGTAAAACATAGAATGCATATATTTACATGTGATCAATTTTTTGCTAGAATACAAATTGATATTTATAGTTATAAGCTATTGTATTTTTACATGGGTATAGGTTATTTCTCATCTTCAATGTTATTGCTGTTTTCTTTATTGAAGTGTTTAAAAGATAGACCTAAAATAAAAGTGGTCCAATTCTGCAGTATGGGTCATAAATTATTTGAACCTTATTGCAGCCTCTATGGGAATCAGTGCTAAAAGAGAATCAGACTCTGATAAGGAAGGATATTATAATTATGAGACTGAGAATTTAAAATGACTATGATTAATATATTAATATAGTAAGGGATTTAGTGTATAAAGCATAGAGCATAAAAGGAAATATGAGAGATGTAATTTAAAAAATGAACGAATATTCAAAGAACCAAAAAGATGAAAAACAGTATGGAGATTCCTCAAAACAGTTCAAAATAGAATTACTCAGGATACCTGGATGGCTCAGTGGTTGAGTGTCTGCCTTTGGCTCAGGACATGATACTGGGATTCTGGATCAAGTCCCACATTGGGCTTCCTGCATGGAGCATGCTTCTCCTTCTGCCTGTGGCTCTGTCTCTGTCTCTGTTTCTCTCTCTCTCTCTCTCTCTGTCTCTCTGTCTCTCATGGATAAACAAATAAAATCTTTAAAAAAGACTTCATTAAGTTTAAAAAAAAAACAAAACAGAATTACCCTATGATACAGCAATCATACTACCTGGTATTTACCCAAAGAATACAAAAACACTAATTCATTATAGCAACATTATTTGTTAAGGACCAAATTATGGAAGCAGCCTAAGTATCTATTGATAGATGGATGAATAAAGAAGGTGGGACATATATACACAATAGAATATTATTCAACCATAAAAAAATGAAATAACTATTTGTGAAAAGATGGATGGATGGAGCTAGAGAATTTAATGCTAAGTGAAATAAGTCACAGAAAGACAAATACCTTATGATTTCACTTATCTGTGTAATTTAAGAAACAAAACAAATGAGTAAAGGGGGAAAAAGACATAGAGAAGGAAAAACCAAGGAACAAGCTTAATTACAGAGAACAAACTGATGGCTACTAAAAGGGAGGTAGAATAAATATGTGATGAAGATTAAGGAGTGCACTTGTGATGAGCACTGGGTGATGCATGGCATTGCTGAATCAATATAAGGTACACTTGAAACCAATAGAACACTGCATGTTAACTAACCAGCATTCAAATAAAAACTTAAAAAATAAACCCTAGAACCAAAAAGAAATATTGGAGATAAACACTGTAACAGAAATGAAGAATGCCTTTTATGGGCACATTATAGACTGGATATGGCTGAGGAAAGTATCTCTGAGCTTGGGGATATCTCACTAGAAACCTTCAAAACTGAAAAACAAAGTAAACAGAAATGGGAAAAACAGCAACAACAACAACAATAGAATATAACGTTCAAGAACTATGGAATGCTGACAAAGGTGTAATATATATGTAATTGGAATACTAGAAGTAAGAGAGAAAAAGAAAAAATAAATATTGAAAACAATAATAAATGAGAATGTTCCCCCCAAATTAATTTCAGACACCAAACCACAGATCCTGAAAACTCAGAATATAACCAGGATGAATTTTTTTTAAAAATTATACTTAAGCATTTCATTTTAAAACTACAGAAAATTAAGGATAAAAAAATCATGAAAGAACTCAGAGACAAAAAATACTTTACCAGTAAAAGAACAAAGATAAGAATAACTAAATTTCTCAGAAATCATTCATGCAAGAAGAGAGTGGAGTAAATTAAGATTTTGAGAAAGAAAAAAAATCCTCCACCAAATTAGAAATTCTTTACCCTACAAAATTATCCCTCAAAAGTGAAAGAGAAATAAAGATTTTCTCAGACAAACAAAAAATTGAGAGAATTGTTGCCAGGAGGCATGCTTTGCAAAAATGTTGAAAGAAGTTCTCCAGAGTGAAGGAAAATGAGACAGGTCAGTAACCTGTATCTATATCAAGAAAAGAAGAGCAATGAAGATGGAATAAGTGAAGATAAAATAACTTTATTTTCCTTATTCTTAATTGATCTAACAGATAACAATTATACTCTACCTAAAAAATTATATATATACACATATTAATACACACATATAATGCATACTTATTATACATATAATATAATAATATATGATAATATATATAATTATGTATGTATATGTATATATAGTGCATGCTTATTATAAGTAAAATGGGTGAAGCAATGATAGGGAAGGGAAGAGAGATTAGGATTAAGAAAATGTTTTATTATAATGTCACATTCTCCATGAAGTGGTATAGTGTTATTTGAAAGTGGAATTGAATTAGTTGCAAATGTATACTGCAAACTTTCAAGCAAATACTTGAAAAAGTAATATGAAACTACAAATGACAAGCTAAAAAAGGAGAGAAAATAGCATTATATAAGAAGTTCAATTAAAACCAAAAAGGCAAAAGGAATGGAAGACTAAGAATAAGGGCAACAATAGAAAACAGGAATGAATTAGTAGATTTTAATCCAACTACAGCAATAATTTCTTTTAACATCAGTAGTCTAAATGCACCAAATAAAAGATTGTTAGAAAGGATCAAAAAATAAGACACAACTATATGTCTACAAGGAGTAGCTGTATTAATTTCAGACCAACTGGACATCAGAATAAGGAAAGTTATCAAGGACAAAGAGATTCATTATTTAATGACAAAGTGATCAATTCTGCAAGAATATATAATGAACCTTAATAGGAATATTTCTAAAACGACATCAAAATACATGAAGAAAAATGGATAAAACTCTAAGGAGAAATAGATAAATCCAGTATTACAGCTGGATACTTCACTCCTCTGTCAGAAATGGAAAGCTATCACAGACATAAAATAATTAATTGAGCTCAAAGAAAACATAAACCAACTGGAAATAATTGGCATCTATAGAGAACATCATCCAAAACAATATCAGCAAATTTTGAACAATAGAAATCACACAATGTCTGTTCTCACACCATAGTGGAATTAAACTGGAACTCAGTAACAGAAAGGTAGGCATAAATTCCCGAAATTCTTAGAGATTAAGCAACACATTTATAAACTTGCATCAAAGAAGAAATCTCAAAAGAAGTTTTTGAAGTATTATAAACTAAGCAAAAATGAAAATTTAACTTATCAAAATGTGTGGGATGCAGGGAAAGCAGTGCTTAGAGGGAAATTTACTGTAGTGAATACACATATTAGAACGAAGAAAGATTTGGAATCAATAATCTAAACTTCCACACTAGGAAACTGGGAAAAGAAGAGCAAATTAAATCCAAAGTAAGCAGAAGGAAAGGAATAATAAAAATTAGAGCAGAAATCAACGGAATTGAAAAAGGAAATCACTTGGGTAAATAAACAAAGAACAAAAGCTGTTTCTTTGGAAAAATAAATAAAATTGATAAGCCTCTAGACAGACAACCAAATAAAAAAAGGGAGAGGTCATAAGTTAGCAATATAAGAAATGAAAGAGAAGACATCATGACAGATCCATGGACATGAAAACAATAATAAAGGAATAGTACAAACAACTCTAAGACTCATTATTTGATTACCTAGATGAAATAAGCTAATTCCTTAAAAGACAAAATCTACCAAAATTCAAGCAAAAAGAAATACATAATTTTAAAAGGCCTGTGTCTATTAAAGACATTGAATCAACAACTAATAACCTTCCAAAACAGAAAACACCAGGTCCAGATGGGTTCACTGGTGAACTCTACCAAATATTTAAGGAAGGAATTTTACACATTCTCTACAATCTTCTTCAGAATATTGGGGCAGAGGAAATATTTCTTAACTCATTCTATGATTCCAGCATGACTCTAATGTCAAAAACAGAGAAATTACCAAAAAAAAAAAGGCCCCAAAAAGACTATTATGACTAATATCTCTCAAAAACATAGCTGCAAAATCCTCAACAAAATTAGCAAGCAAAATCCAACACTTTATGTAAAGGCATTATATACCATGAAGAGTGGACTTATCCCAAGCAATGTATCACATCAACAGACTAAAAAAGAAAGATCCTATGATCTTATAAATAGACACAGAAAAAGTATTTAACAAAATTCAAGATCCATTTGGGTTAAAAACTCTGTAAACTAGGACTAGATGTAAACTTCCTCAACTTGAAAAAGTATTTAACAAAATTCAAGATCCATTTGAGTTAAAAACTCCATAAACTAGGACTAGATGTAAACTTTCTCAACTTGATAAAAAAATACCTATCCAAAAACTACAGCTAACATCATACTCAATGCTGAAAAACTTGCTGTTTTCACACTAAGTTTAGGAATAAGACAAAAATGACCCTTCTAATCACTACTTTTGCACATTGCACTGGAAGTCCTTACTAAAGCAATAAAACAGGAAAGGAAATAAAAAGTAGACAGTTCAGGGAGGAAGAAATAAAACTGTATTTGTTATCAGGCAACATGATAATCTATGTAGAAAACCTGAAAAAATCAGCAAAAATTCTTTTTGAACTAATAAGTGATTGCAGCAAGGTTGAAGGATGCAAGGCAAATATACGAAATCAATTGGCTTTTTTATATACCAGCAGTGAACAAGTGGAATTTTAAATTAAAAACATATTTACATTAGTACTGCCAAAAATGAAATACTTATGTATAAACCTAACAAAATCTGTACAACATGTATATGAGGAAAACTACAAAACTCTGATGAAAGATAGAAGGACTAAATAAATTCAAAGATATTCTATGTTTGTGTATCAGAAGATTCCATTTTTCCAAGATACTGCTTCTTCCCCACTTGATTAATAGATTCAATGTAATTCCAGTCAAAATCACAGTGTCACTTTGTAGATATCAACAAACTGATTCTAAATTTAAGTGGTAGTTCTTTTTTTTTTAACTTTTTGAGGAACCTCTATACTGTTTTCCAGAGTGGCTGCACCAGTTTGCATTCCCACTAATAGTGCAAAGGGTTCCCCATTCTCCACACTCTTGCCAACACCTTTTGTTTCTTGTGTTGTTGATTTCAGCCATTTTGACAGGTGTCAGGTGATATTTCATTGTCGTTTTGATTTGTATTTCACTGATGATGAGTCAAAAGATTCAGAAAGGCCAACACAATATTGAAGAAGAATGAAGTTGGAGATTTATGCTACCAAACTTTGTCTTACAATAAAGCTGTAGAAATCAAAACAATATGGTATTGGCAAAAGCATAGACAAATAGATGACTGGAACTAAACAATGAGCCCAGAAATAAATCCACATAAATATAGTAAATTGATCTTTAACAAAGCAGCAAAGGCAATACAAAGGTGCAAAGATTTTTTTTCAACAAATGGTGCTGGAACAACTGGATATTTACATGCCAAAAAATAAAACAAAACAAAATCCACAGAAAATGAACAAGTCTGGATCTAGGTGGAGATTTTACACTACCTCACAAAAATTAACTCAGCCTGTATCAGAAACCTAAAAGTAATATACAAAACTATAAATCTCCTAGAAGATAACATAGGAGAAAACCTAAATGACCTTGGGTATGGTGATTACTATTTAGATACAAACCAACGTCATGATCAATGAAAGAAACAACTGATCAGTTTGACTTGATTAAAATTAAAAACTTCTGCTTTGCTAAAGATAGTGCCAAGGGAATGAAAAGACAAGTCACAGCCTGGAAGAAAATATGTGTAAAAGACACAGCTGAACTGTTATAATGAATATATACATATACAGAAAATGAACTGTTATAAAGAATATATACAGGGATGCCTGAGTGGCTCAATGGTTGAGCGTCTGCCTTTGGCTCAGGGCGTGGTTTCAGTCCTGGGATCAAGTCCCACATTGGGCTCCCTGCTAAGAGTCTACTTCTCCCTCGGCCTATGTCTCTGCCTCTCTCCCTCTCTGTGTCTCTCATGAATAAATTAATAAATCTTTGTTTTTTAAAAAGAATATATATTTATATAGAAAACTCTAAAACTCAACAATAAAACACAGCACAATTAAAAATTGGGCCAAGGATCTTAGCAGATATCCCACCAAAGAAGATACACAGATAGAAAATAAGCCTTTGAAAAGATCCTCCCCATCATATGTCATCAGGGAAATATAATCAAAACAAAAATGGGAGATACCACTACACATTTATTAGAAAGGCCAGATTCTAGAACACTGACAACATCAAAAGCTGAGAAGGGTGTGTAACCACAGGGACACTCATTCCCATTACTGCTAGGAATATTAAATGGTAAAGTCACTTTGGGAGACAGTTTGACAGTCTCTTACAAAATTAAATATATTCTTATATAATCCCTCAATCATGCTTTTTGTCCACACAAAATCCTGCACACAAACGTGTTTAGCAGATTTATTCATAATTGCCCAAACCTGTAAGCATCCAAGATATCCTTCAGTAGATGAAAGGCTTAAGAAAATCTGGCTGGTACCTCCAGACAATGGAATATTATTCAGTGCTATCAAGCTATTAAAAATACGGAGGAAACTTAAATACATAATCCTAAGTGAAAGAAGTCAATATGAAAAGGCTACATACTATATGATTCCAAATATATGATATTCTGGAAAAGGAAGAACTATGGTAGACAATGAAATATCAGTGATGACAGGTTTTGGGGAATATAGGGAGGAACAGATAGAAAACAGAGGTATTTCAGGGCATTGACACCACTGTATGATATTGTGATGGTGGATACATATCATTATGTATTTGTCTAAATCCATAGAATGTACACCAAGAGCAAACCCTAATGTAAACTATGGAGTTTGACTGATAATGGGGTAGCAGTGTAAGTTATTCAATTGTAATATTATCCTTTTTAAAAGGATTTATTTATTTATTCATGAGAGACACAGGAGGTAGAGACACAGGCAGAGGGAGAAGCAGGCTCCAGTGGGGAGCTGGATGTGGACTGCAGGATAACACCCTGGGCAGAGGGCAGACACTCAACTGTTGAGCCAGCCAGGCATCCCTCTTCAATTGTAATAAATGTACTGCTCTGGTGGGGAATATTGATAATGCTGGAGGCTATGAAGGAGTAGGGGCAGTGCTGTATATGAAAATATCAATACCAAAAAAAAAAAAAAAGAAAGAAAAGAAAATCTCAATACCTCCTATTCAATTTTCTGTGAACCTAAAACTGCTCTGATAAAGGACCCTATTAGGGGAAAAAAAAAAGATACAGAGAAAAATGTCTTAGATTCACCTATATTCTTGAATTGAATAAAGATTTCACTTTCTCAATTTTAATGATTTTTATATCAAGACCCTTGCAAATATATATAATAAATGTACAATAATGTTAATGGTACCATTTATGTAACAACATAAATAGAAGGGTCCTGAGTGTCTTGCAATGCTAATTATATGCAACCTATTTATTTAATAGATTCCCACTAAGCAGTAAAAAGAAATATGTTACATCATTTGCTTCATAAGCTTGTAATTGTATGATTCTCACAGGATTGAATATAAAAATATTTTAAAATCAAGAGGAAGAAAAAAAATCAAGAGTCAGAACAATTATATATATATAAACTTTGATAATCATTTATAGAAGTAAAAAATATAAAGAGATTCAAGGAGAATGATAACTTTCTGGCAGTTACCTTTGAGAAGTTAGGAAGGTAAAATCATTGGAAAGGAATTTGTAGTATTGCTCATTTTTTTTCTTAGATTTTTTTTGTTGTGCTATATTTGCATCTTGTATAGCTCTTAAGTGTTATAAGTTACTTTTTAAGATGATTTTTAAGCTTTCTAGTGTTTCTTCTAATGTGAGATGTTTTAACCGCAAATTATGTCTTAAATATTTAAAGATCAGAAATTAAATCTAGGAAATCAGAAATAAAAAGCCTACAAAATTTTCATGAAGGAGGTAGAAGAAGGATGGAGGAAAAGAGAGAAGAAGAGAGACAAAGAGGGAAAAGGGAAGGAAAGTGTGGAAGAGGGAGGGGAAAGACAGAATGAGAGAGAGACTGAGATTGAGAGAATCATGAGAGATTAAGCAGTAGTATCCTTTTCATTACTCATAGAAAAAAGAGAATTTTCTACTTGAAAGGATTTCCTTAAAGGAAGCCTTGCATGAAACAAACATGTTTAATTGGAATTGCCAGAATCAATGCGAGAAGATAGAACAGTTGCAATCTTGAAAGAAGCAAAATTGTGAAGCTAAAGTAAAATTTGTTTGCTGTAAAATAGTAAAATGGTATGGCAGTAAGTCATTATGCAATGACTATGTTATTCTGAAGCAATGGAATGGGAAATTGGTGCCAAGGAAAAACTAAAAGGGTCATTGCATATAACCTATTCTGGCTTTGAAAACTGTTCAAGTACTCCTGCTAAAAAAAAAAATCTAAATAAAAATACATATTAATCCAAACCCAGCATGAATAACTAAAATGATAATATAATGGGTCAAGTAATCTCGCGACCCTTGAATGCATTCGGAATGGCATGCATTAAAATGAGTCTTGATAAGCAGTTAAAGTTAAAGTTTAACTACCCTCCTGGTGTGATATAAGAGGGTTGAGTTTAGCTTTCAGATGCCCTAAAATTGAAGGTTGGATAGAGGCAAGAGAAAGAATGTCTTCAGGAGTATCTGCTCTTCATCACTGTTGGCAACCTCAATAAAAAAATGATATCCAAGGCATCTTTGAAATAAAATATGTGTGCAACTGAAATGTGAAAATGGGAATAGTTTCACTCTGGATGTTAAACCCTCACTACATACGGCCTTAACAAAAGGGTAATCTTAGGCTTGACTTTCAGCATGGATATTTGCCTATGTCTGTGTGTACATGTGTATGTGTATGTGTGTTTACATTTGGACTTGAATTTTGAAAATAATTTTGCAGATAGAATAGATGAAGTGGACTCTTACCATATAAGGACAAATACAAGTTAACACAAGAGCCTTAATTCTCCCCTCTGAATATAAGGGGAGAGATTTGCCCACTTTCCCTTTTCTTAGAGCATTTATTTACTTTAGGAAACATATGATTCTAAGTCCTTTCTCTGTATCTTTGAAATGCATATAAGTCTCTTGAAAAGCTAAATAAACTGTTGCCAATATGAAGGGATATTTTTCTCCAGGACTTGGGGATTCTTTTTTTGAAATGTACTCATAAGGAACATAGCACCCCATCTCCCTATCTCCCAGTTTCTGTGGAAGAGTAGGAGCCTAGGTCTGCAGGGCCTTGCTCCAAGTTGTGAAATTACCTCTTGTAAACATAAGACAAGTTAATTCTCTTTTGTATAAAGCCAATTAGCTGATGCAGATGGTCACTGCAATTATCAAGTGAATTTAGGATGATCTATCTGAGACAAATGGTGCTACATGTCCTTTTGCTTGAGGACTAGTTATTGTTTATCTTGAGAATATGCAAGTGATGGGTTATATCTGCTTTGCTATTTAAAACGGTGAGATTTTTTTCTGTCTTTGCAATCTCTTAGCAGAGTGCTTGCAATGCACATCACCTGCTGGCTTAATGCTTATTCAATAATAAAATAGTTTTCTTTCCCTTCTATCTTTGTGGAGTGATTTTCTGAGTTGAAAGGAGATTTCTGTCTTGCTTTTAATTATATTTCCCATCACCACCATCGAGTATATACTCTGCAATTAATTTAAAAATTAAAAACAAAATCTCCAGTAGTCAAATTTCTAATTCTAACACTTATTGTGAACATTAAGAATGAAACAAAATCTAATCATGACTTATTTCCTATAATACCACAGGGCATTGACGTAGGAGGCACTTGTTAAAAAGCCATCTGTCTTTATTGAAATTCAGCTTGCAAAAACTTATAGCCTATAAAGATTACAAATATACTCGGGTTCTTTTCCCCCCTAAAAGTAAGTCATGTAATATTTCAAAAAAAAAAACTTTAATTACATTCCGTAATCAGAAACTACTGGATGTTCTCTTTCCACAATCAATGTCCATGGAAGGAAAACAACCAGGGACTAAAGCTGATGTGTCACTTTTTTTGTTCCCAGGCTCTATTCAGCATGACCATAAACTGTTAGGAGGCTACTCTCTCTAGTGCAGCAGAATTGTAGGCTGATGCTTGTATGGTTATAACTGTGCTTATCCTTATGGGTAAAACCTGCAGCGAAGAAGGTTGTAACTCCTCACCACTGTTTGTGAGGATTTGGATGGAAGGAGAATGGAAGAAGAGGCATTAATATTCCATTACATGATGAAAAGGATACTTCAGTGTTCAGCACTCTGCAGAGAATAACTATTATAATTAAACAAATTTTAAAAGACTAGGTATCTGGTTGCCCAAACTCCATAGCAATATATTCTGGCTGCTTAAATTAAGGGAAATCTGTCAAATCCAAATGTAATATAAGCGATTGAATTATAATTAAAAATATTTGAACTTGCTGTCATTCTCCCCATTACTTACCCCTGTTCAAATTATTTTTAAATTATTTAACCTAATTCTGATTATTTCAGTGTCTGGATAATAAAAATAGCAAAGGCAGAGAGATGCATGGTCCTTAAATTAATGAATTATATGGCTTATTTTTTGAAGGTTAAAGATAGTCTCAATATAAAAATAGCAAGAGAAAAGAGGGAAGTATAAATGCATCATGATAAATAATTGTTCTTAATTTTCATGAATATTTTAGATTATACAATTAAATTTAATTAAAAAGTATATTTATGCACAGGAATCTGAAACACTAACTTGTTTTCTAACAGATTTTCTACATGCAGTTGTGTGACTGGATCATTAGCACTCAAAGGTCCTAAAACTCAATATCTTCTGAAGAGAGAAGCTATTTATATCAACTCATCTCTACTCCTTTACCCTGTATCAGACAATATAAAAAAAAAATCTGATTCATCTCGTCTACTACTTTTTGACACAGCAAGTTCTCTAAAACGTATCTGAACATTACTTATTTTGCTATTTTACCCCCAAGCAGTTGTATCAATTCAGCATAAGAGGCCACTTCTGATACATCTACATGGGGCCGGTGGTAGAAACTAGGTGCCAAATTGTTGCATTAGTTTCTGGCCATGGAGTAAAATGAATGGCTCTATATATTTTTATGATTTTTCTCTTAGTTTTGTGTAAGAATAACTTTATATGGAATAAAAGTGTAGATCAAACACTATAAAAATAAATCGGTATAAATATATTTACTTTTAAATCATAGGAGAGGTTTAACTAAAATAAATAAATAAAGATTATATGTAAAGTAGCAAAGAAATTTTTTTCAGCTTAGAAGCCTACCTGCCATTACTGTTGCCATATATAAATAAAATAAAATCCAACATTTTGTTTTCAAAAAATAACTTATGTTCTAAAATACCAGAACATTTTAGAGGCACCTGGGTGGCTCAGTCGACTAAGTATTTGAATCTTGATTTCAGCTCAGGTCATAATCTCAGGGTTGTAAGATCAAGCCCCTGGTTGGGGTTCACCATGGGCATGGAGCCTGTTTAAGATTCTCTCTCTCCTGCCCCCTCTACCCCAGTTCCCTGCCCCCCCCCATACACACACACTCTCTCTCTTTTAAAAACAACCAAAATTTTAGTGACCATAAAATTTCAAAATTTGTTCAAAGATCCTGATGATTTAATAGAAAACACAGTAACAAAATAACATTTTTATGAGGTTTCAAATCTTAATTCTTGAATTAGTTTTGCTAAAACTTTTACATTACACACACATATAGATACATATAGATACATCCATATTTATTTTGATATATTATGCATACATTTATGGTGAAATTAATATATCTTTTGCATTCAAGTACTCTGCTAGATACTTAGTCTGCACTTTTATTAAAAAATGAATCTTAGAAGATTAATATTGAGACCTAGAGGTACCTGAATTTTTGTTTTATGAATTACAGTTCTGTTTTCCCCTACCTCTCTGAGCCTCAAATCCTTTGCTTTTAAAGATGATGTATGCTAAATATCTATCAGAAATTTAATCTATGTGACAGATTCTGTTTACCAAATATCTTCTGTTCATTCATTCATTCATTCATTCATTTAACAAACATTTATTGAGAGCTGACTGTATGTCAGGTACTCTTCTACATGCTTACAATGTATCAGTAAACAAGAGAAATAAAGATTTGTGCCTTCATGGAATTGCCATTCCAGTGACAAGATACCCAAAATGCAATAGATATAATAATTATGCAACATATAAGTATGTTAGATGATTACAAAAGTTATGGGGAAAAAAACAAGGACAGCAATATCAGAGGAGGTGGGGATAAGAGTAGTTGCAATTTTAAATAGATGATCAAGTGAGCTTTTATTAATATGCATTTAAGCAAAAACCTGAAAGAGGTGAGGAATTAGCTACACAGATAATTAAGGAAAGAACACTACAGGCAGAAAGATGAGATATTACAAGTAAAATGAGTTGCTCTTTCTGTTATATGAATAATACATTATAGGACAACAAGAGTGGGAACAGTGGTATAAAGCAATGGCAGTATGCAGCTAGGAGTGGAACAGGGGAGCTGAGAGAGACTTCCATGCCTGACCTAGGTTTATTTAAGTAGGACCTGATAACTTTTGTGTCCAATTCAAGAAAAAGGAAGATACATAAAATAAAAAAAATATATAAATAGAATAAAAGGCTGAACACACATAGCCTGGGCCCTGCTAAAATAAAGTTGTTGTGGTGGTGTTTTCTTTTGTTTTGTTTTTATATTATCTACCCTTTAAATCATTAAAGCTTGCAATGAACTGAATCTATTACAGAAAAAAAAAAAATCCTGGTGCCAGTTTAAAATGCAGACTAGCCTGACAGAGAAGTCATGCATTTCACTGAAGTAATAATTACTTGTCTCTATAGTCTATGTGGTTCACTTTCACACAATTGCTAATATTTAATTTAAAAAAACCTGCAAGACATAGAAGAGGCAAGAAAATCTGACACAATGTCAAGAGATTAAAATATTCAAAAGATTCAGACTGAGAGAGATCACATATGTTAGAATATTCAGGCAGGGACTTTTTTAAGGTATGAAAAATTCATCAAAGGATATAGTGGAAAAGGCAAGAAAAATGTATGAACAAATGGGAAGTTTCAGGAGAAAGATAGAAACAATAAAAAGACGCCCAATAGAAGTAGAAAAGTTGCAGTAACAGAAATGAAGATATTTTGATGGTTTTATTAGAAAACTGAAAAGAATGGAGAAAATGACCAATTTATTTGAAGACAGGTCAGTGGAATTACCCACACAACACTGAAACATGAACAGAAAGAGAAAGAAAGAAAGAAAGAAAGAAAGAAAGAAAGAAAGAAAGAAAGAAGAAAGAAAGAAAGAAAGAAAGGAAGGAAGAAAGAAAGAAAGGAAGGAAGGAAGAAAGGAAGAAAAACAATTGGACAGCATAAATATTTAAATAGATAACATTTCCCCAATAGTTGAGAAAGTTCTTTTCATACTGACTTTCTCACACATAGCTATAACCTCTAGATGAAACTACAATCAATCAATAAATTTTTAAAAGCAACCTTATAAATAGAAATTCTTAATGTTAACACATCCATATTTACCTTCAGTTCCCTTTCAGGTAGCTGCTTTTGGGGATTACGAAATTTTTCTTACATATAGAATATAAAAACAGTTTCATATGCCTCTCAATACTTTATTAATTTAGGGGCATAGCATGAAAGTGAAGTCTATTTTTTTCTGTATGGATACCTATTTGTCTCAACTATATTTATTGAAATGTGCGTATTTTGCCAATTGCTCTGTAGTGCCATTTTACTATAAATGATATGTTTATATTCATGAATCTCTTTTCAGATTTTCAATTTGGTTTGATTACTTGTCTGGTTTGTATATTTTTATATCAGTACTGCACTGTTTTAACTATTGCATTTATGTTATATTTATCTTTGTACTTCCATGCACATTTTATAAGCAATTCATTGCTGTCAATTTTAACCCCTGCCCTCCCCCTTCCCCCCCCCCCCCCCAGAAAAGAGAGAGAGATTTTGACTTGAATTGCATTGCATCTAAAGATCCATATGAAGGAGAATCATGATCTCTGCAACAGTGAGTTATAGTTCTGAGTGGGTTAGTAAAGGGTAAAAGGCAGATGGAATTACTGTGCTGGAAGGATTATAAATTGTACAGAAAAGGAAGAGAGGTTGAAATTTGAGATAGTAGATTTGGAACAACTATTGATGATGACACATCCTAGATATAGCCATCGAAGTGAATGGATAAGGTGGAAATTAGGTAAAAGCATTTAAAATGCAGGAATATCAAAAAGAAAGAAAGAGGAAGAGAGAATTTGAATGAATTCAGAGTGGATTATATATTAATACTCTCTCCAAGGAAAATAGAAAAGAGAAGACCTGATTTGGAAGCACATAAGCCAAATTCAAAGTCCAGAGAATTAGAGGCTTTGATTGGGAGATTTATTGATTGTGTTTACAAAAAGTGTTAGAGAATGAATGGAGTTAGTGTCAAAGCAAAATGATGTTTCAGAAAAGGGGAAATGGGGTATTTGGGTATAAGGAGGACAGTGAATATCAGCTGTATGTAGAGTGTGAGAAAGAAAGTAATGACTCCTCTAAAACCTGATTTTTTGTTCAGTAAGGTGAAAAGATGAATGGATTCTTCAGGCAAACATTTGAGGAGGTAGAGAATATACGTACCACGGAATAAGGGGCACAAGGAAAAGGTTTGTTAGAGGGCAGAGAAGTGCAAGAATGGCTCAGAAGAGCAAAACCTGTTGTTAATTAGGGTATGAGACAAGTGTTAACTTTAAACAGAGCACAGAGCAGTTTTATTTAGGTAAAAATAAAAATGAGCTTATTTGGGAAGAGTGGAGGAATCGCAATAAGGACAAGCAAGCCATGGTGAACCATAGGCAAGTCTGAAGAAACAAAAGAAATGTTTTATCAGGTTTAAGGAGGAAATCAAGGAGGGTTGATTTTTAGAAGAGTGTTAAATTTTTAGAACAAACAAAAATTTGTGGAAAAAGAACAAGAGGGGCCCTTGGGCGGCCCAGTGGTTGAGCCTCTGCCTTTGGCTCAGGTCATAACCCTGCGGTCCTGGGATTGAGCCCTGTGTCGGGATCCCTGCTCAACATGGAGCCTACTTCTCCCTCTCCCTCTGCTGCTCCCCCTGCTTATGCTCTCTCTTTCTCTGTGTGTATGTGTGTCAAATAAATAAATAAAATCTTAAAAAAGAAAATAAATAAGAAGGAAAGAAAGAAAGAAAAAAAAGAAAGGAAAGAAAAAAGAAAAGAAGAAAGAAAGAAAAGAAAAGAAAAGAAAAAAGAAAGAAAAGAAAAGAAGAAAAGAAAAAAAGAAAAGAAAGAAAAGAAAAGAAAAGAAAAGAAAAGAAAAGAAAAGAAAAGAAAAGAAAAGAAAAGAAAAAAAAAGAAAAGGAAAGAAGAAAAAAGAAGAACAAGAGTTTGATGTGAAGGTTTCTCCTTGGTTGCAGGCTATAGTTCGTGTGTAGGGGCAGGGTTGGATCTTGAAGGCAGGAGGTAAATTCACCTGTGAAAAGTGCCCTTCCCACTGAGGGGGGCACTTGACGGGATGAGCACTGGGTGTTATTCTGTATGTTGGTAAATTGAACACCAATAAAAAAGAAATTTATTATAAACTTAAAAAAAGAAAAAAAAAGAAAAAAAAAAAAAAGAAAAGTGCCCTCCCTTGTTGAAATAATTATCTTCCATTTCCCTGCTGGTTATGTGGGCTGCAATAAGTGGGATGTATGTGAGTACTTTCCCTTTGGGGCTTCCTGACTCCATTTTAAGTGAGATTTCCTTTTCTATTTTCACATAAAAAAAGTGTGAAATTTGGGTTTGAAAACAAGGCTGCCAGAAAAGGCAGACATCTTGGGTTGAGTGGGCACAAACTCTCTGGGAATGCCTCAGCTACTCTAAGGGTGTTGTTTGGGGTTGTGAGAAAGTTCTACGAGCAGATCAAACACTAGATAAGTTGCCTCCTAAGAATAAAAAATTAAATTAAAGTCCTTGTGCTTGAATTTGAAACCTGAAGCAATTCTGCTTAAATTGAAGTTATAAACTTTTCAATGTTACATTTTTAAAGGAAGATTGTTGTGTTTATACGATTTTCTAAAGGTGAAATAGTTTTAAAAATTTGATTCTATTTCTAAAAAGTATACTGGAGTTTACCAAATATTAAATCAGAAACCTAGATTTCAATATGAGGCTTCACATAAGGTAAACCAGTATATTCAAACTGTGTATTGCTCAAAATAATTGAAGTTTTTTAGAAGTGTTGTTTCAACAAGTGCAGGGCTGTTAACAACTCCTAGTCGAAGGAGCAATTCTGCCTGCTTACAAACTTGAAGGTGTTGACGCTCATACTAAAAATAAAACTAGTGTATTATGGTACACATTGAAAAATAAAAATAAAAGGCACAAGGATGAGCTAGAGATAGAAAAATATATTAAGTGATATTTGACTCGGGCTTTTCTTGAATAATAGAATAATTAAAAGAAGGTAATCTAGGGGCAACAAAAGATATAGATGAAAGAAGAGAGGTTTGTTTAGAGGAAATTTTTTAAATGGTAGGAATAGCTGTTGCAATGGGCAGATTTCATAAAAGGAAAAAAAAAGATATCAGAATTGCTTATTTATGTAAAGGTTTGTTTTAAATATAGGGGGTCATTAAAATGAATCTGTTAAAGAGGATTATACTGGAGAGGTGATAATTAAAAATAGGCTGTTCTTTTTTTCCCCCTATGAATTCAGATCCCAGCATTGTCCTCATTTGCAAGTTTATGAATTTCTAGTCATTTAACCTAAGTTCTGCCTATTTCAATCATTAGTTCTTTTGTCAAAAATTTCTGATACACTGAGACTTCAAAGTATATGTGTATACACGCATACACACCACATCACACTTATAGCAAATGCATGATAAATGAGTTCTAAAATTTTATTAATCAGTTTCTGACAACCATATCAGAGGTATGGAGATAGAACGTATGATTAAAATAGACATTTTTTCTGGATGACTGGGTGGCTCAGCGGTTGAGCGTCTACCTTTGGATCAGGCCTTGATCCCGGGGTCCCGGGTTCCATTCCCACAGCAGGCTTCCTGCATGGAGCCTGTTTCTCCCTCTGCCTATGTCTCTGCCTCTCTCTCTGTCTGTCTCTCATGAATAAACAAAATCATTAAAAAATAAAAATAAAATAAAATAGACTTTTTTTCAATTTATGTTTTTTTAAGGATTTTATTTATTTATTTGACAGAGAGAGAGAACACAAATAGGCAGAGAGGCACGCAGAGGGAGAGGGAGAAAGAAACAGGCTCCCTCCAGAGAAGAAAGCCCAATGTGGGGCTCATCCCAGAACCCTAGGATCATGGCCTAAGCCAAAGGCAGAGACTTAACTGACTGAGCTACCCAGGCATCTCTTCAATTTACTTTTTAATGTAGAAGTACAATTACCTAAATTAAAGAGTTCATCTACTGAGGACGTGTATTATAAGATTTATCCAAGTTTAACCATGCATTTGAAAAGGAGGAATATGAAAAGATGGACCAAAAGGTTGATTAAAACAGTGTGTGAGATGCCAGGTAGTATTTAACTCAATAAATTGATATTCTAGATGGAGTTTGATCTCTATTGGTCTCAATTGCTTTGTTCTTCTAATACCACCTTATTCTGAAGACTCTGGTGTCTAAATGTGTCTAGTTTTAATGCAAGAGACTCTTAGATCCAAGATAACTGCAACCGGTGCTCAATAAGGAAACGGATATAATAGGATAATCTGGATCACATGCTGACCTATTACCTACTTCAGATGTGAACCTGTGGTCCATAACAGAAATAAATCAAATGTTTACTTCAGGTCCTTTCTTCTTCTTTTTTTCTGCAATAAAATTATTAAATATTTAGGAATGAAACATTTTTTCAAACAATATCAGCTCATTATATTACCATCACGATAAGACACGGTGCTTTTTTTTTTTTTAAGATTTATTTATTTATTCATGAGAAACACACAGAGAGAGGCAGAGACACAGGCAGAGGGAAAAACAGGCTCCATGCAGGGAGCCCAATGTGGGACTTGATCTCAGATCCTGGGATCAGGTCCTGAGCTGAAGGCAGACACTCAACCACTGAGCCACCCAGGTATCCCCACATGGTGCTTTTTTAATGTATATTCCAACATTTCCAAGGACCCCATGAGTAGCCACCAGTTACCATAAAGAAAAAATGGAAGACAGAAGAGATATGAGTCTCATTTTCCTGTATGCCTGCTTCCACCAGAATATTTTTCACCAAATATATTTCACTTGTGATTTTGTTTATATAAAGGATATTTCTACATAACAAAATAAAAATGAGTGAAAAGTGGAGAAAGTATCAGACATTTAGTGAGGACTACTTTTCTGAATTCAGGACCAGATTTCCAGAATGTATAGATTCTCTAACTATTGTTTTTTTTCAATTTAGAAGTATAGAAGTTGGTGGTTTTGTTACTTTTTATACGTAACTTCAAATTTACTTGTTCATAAGTAATATGAGAGGAACATTTTCTATATTCCCTTTACTTATTTTTTTTTCAGATGCTTAATTAGGTGGATGTCTTACCTACATGTGCATAGAAAACTTTATACCACTGGAGTCTCTGCCGTATGTTCCTCACACCATCATAAAGTAGCTACTTGTCCTTACCTTTATTAAGGTCCTTGCCTTTATTAAGGCAAGGTCTGTCTTCGGCATTTATTGCCAGGATCCAGCCTGTACAGTTGCAAAAAATCAAAGAGCTCTAGATTGATAATTTCATTGTCTCAGGATCTCTGCCTCTTTCCTGCTTTTTGCATTCTTTTACAAATTCATGGAGCCTTTGCCTTTGGTTTTGTAATACAATTTTAGTGCCTTTTCCCTTACTTCATTGCCTAATCCCTAAATTTGTCATACTGCTGAGTATCCCACTATTTCTTGAATGGGGATATTAATGGTGAGTTTTACTCCTTCAAATTCACCTTGAAAATCTGACTAGATTTTTGCATCTTACATATACTTACAGTCAGCTGGCTCGTTAACCTGATCCTGACCACATGCCTCCCTAATCCTCTACTATAGGCTGCTGCCGAAGCCTCCAGATTATCCTTCTGCAGGTGTGAATCTTTGGTTCTCTCTGCTTCCTTTTTTTTTTAATTTCTCTCTTTTCATACCCTATTGTATTTGTGGAGTCCCATGGTTTTGGCCTCGGTGACCCATAGCACCCATCTGAGATCCTAGTACTCATATTTCCCCAAATTTGATACATTTCCAGAAATTCATGTGGATGTGGATCACTCATTGTTACGACTAACTTTATTGTTTTCTTGTCACTGTCTGCCTGTTAATGTCTTGACCACCTGTGGATCCTATTTTCTGCTTTCAAGTATATAGAACAAGTGTGAATTCAGTAATGAGACAATGCCATACTCAATCTGTCAGCAATCTGGATAACCTACTTTAAAACCATATAGAGAATGCTACTCTCCAATTTTACCTGTTACTACCCAGAACTACTCTGCCATTTCTGTTTTTACCTTGATTAATGCAATAGCCTCTTGAGTGGAAATACTCCGTTTTCCTCCTTCTGTATGGGGAAAAAATATCCCAGCTCTCCTCTACTGTGTTTCTTTATCCCATGAGTCTTTCTTTATGCTCACACAGAACACTTTACTTCTGACACTTCTGGTCACTAAATGTGTGTGGATTTTTCCTCATGACAATAAGCAAGTCTTGGGCACCAGGTGAGCATCCCACAATATAATTGGATACAAACACTATCCAGATATGATATCAGATATGATATCAGCCCCTCAAGGCTCTCCACAAATGTTTCCAGATCAAAGTAGGTCTGCTTCTTAGAGAGTTATATAGAGAGACTACACCAAGTGGGGTTGCCTCACAAAGTCATCTTTACTTGCAGCAAATAAGGAGATCATGGGGAGTAAGTTATAAAGCTGTGACTCCCTGACAGGGATCATAGGCTCCTCTTACTGGGGTTTAAGACGATTATTCACAGGGGGATTTTAACATTATAACCAAGCAGAGGTAACTATCTAGTACTTTCTGATTCACCTGTGCTGGTGTTGGGTCCTCAAATATTTCTTTTCTTGTTCTATCAATTTGTTAGTTTCTAAAAGATAAAATTAACAGGAAGAAGCTTCTAGATGTTTCCTGAGTTCAGGAGGTCATTTCTGAGTCCAAGGGTCAATTCTGAGTCCAGGGAGTCAAGGTGTCTCATTGATGACACCCTCACCCCCATTTTGGATGCCAGTTGCAAACCCAGGTTGTCACCTAGGCTTCTACCAACATATTATAGATCAGAGGTTCTAATGACCCCTTCCTCAGTTTCAATTACTTTGATGGAGTAGCTCACAGGTCTCAGGGAAGCACTTATTACATTTACCAACTTATTAAAGAATATGATTACAGATGAATAGCCAGATGAAGTGATATATACGGTGAGGTCTGGGAAGGTCCGAGTGCAGGAGCTTATAGAATCTCTGTAGAGTTGGGGTGCGTCCCTCTTCTGGTGTGGTGTGTTTGCCTATCTAGAACCTCTCTGAAGCCCACACTATTGGAATTGTGTGGAGTCTTCTCACATAGGCATGATCAATCATTAAATCCATTGCCAGCCCCTCTTCCCTCTCTGGAGAATAGTTGCGATGGAGTTGAGAACTTCCAAGCTTCTAATCATGGTTTGGTCTCTCTGGTGACCAGCCAGCAACCCATCCAGAGTTGCCTCATGAAAATAAAAGACACTCCTAGCACTCTTATCACTTAGGAAATTACAAAGGTTTTAGGAGCTCAGTGCCAGGACTCAGGGGGTAGATACCTATATATATTTTCTATTTTTCAAACCTCTTTCTGCTTCTCCTCTTGTAGCACAGTTTCTCACAGCACAGACTCCAGAAAGAACCCACTGTAAGCCAGATTGTGTCATCCCTCTGTGCAAAACTCTTCGATGCCTTCCCATCTTACTCAAAGGAAATGTCCGAGATTGCTAATATGACTTATGATCTGGATCCATTACCTCTCTGACCTCATCTCTTCTGGTCCCCACACTGTAGCGCTCCAGCCACACTGTCTTCTAGCTTCCCCAAATCTGCCAGTCATTCTCTTCAGTAGGTCCGTTGAGTGGGGAAAGGTTAGCATATTTTCACAATGCTTTAACAAGGTGCACCTTATAAGATAATTATATGGCTAGGTTGACTCATTTTTCTACACATGATTCATCCACTTTCAGTGTTATGTGAGAAAACTACAAATTATTCCTATTTAAGGCCACACTATATGAACTTTTGACCTTCAGTTTCCTAATATCAGCTGACAGGTATTTCAAGTACTAAAATTAAATTTAAAATATGCATTTGCAAAGTGTAATTAAAGTGGTAAATCTGTTACTGAAGGACAAAGTCACAAAATCTGTTTCATAGACCGAAATTATTTTTGTATTACCTGCTGTCAGACTAATTCCAATCACTCATTTCAATTGAAGTAAGATGAGAGTGAATTACACGTATAATTACTTAAATGGTCCATTTTATTCTTTCCATATGGATAAAATTAGTATTAGATAGATTGCAGTAACTATTTAGTAACTGATTTGTTAACATTCATAGATAAGACATTAATTTTCCATTTTCTATGTTATTCACTTAAGAAGTAAATGAACATGGAGAGGGCACAAGCTTTATGGGAAATCTTCTTAATTCTTTTGAGAAAATGGTGATTCTCTTCCATTATAAATGAAGAGAATTACTTTTGTCAAAATGAAAAATCCCTCGCCTGTTTTCTACAGGGGTTTTCAATATCACTACATTTATAGAATTATCCACTTACAAAATAACAGGAAATTCATCTCATCAGAATGCTATTATATAGTAATAATTTTGCTTAAAAATGTTCATATGTTATCATGAATTGCTTTCAACAAGGTTTTTTGAATATATGTAAAAATTCATATTAAGATGTAAGATTATTGTTTTATGAAATACTTCTTGTCCTAAAATTTCTGTCCTACTGCTCCACAGAGATAATGAATAGTTTCAGATGGCACAGGAAAAATTTTATAGATACAGTGTTATCTAAATGCCCAAGAAAAAAATGTATTCCAATCAATGATGAAAACTTTTTTCCTGTGACCTTTTCCTTTTTTTTTGTTCTTCCTGTGACATTTTGTTCCTGTTGTGACACATCACATACTACCTCGAATTAAAGATCTGGAACTGATTGTCTTCACATAATAACCTATCCACATTATAGGTCAGTATTTGATAGTGATAGAATATTCCAGTATGTTAATATGTCCTTGTTCATTTAAAACCATTTCTCAATTGATGAACAATTAGGTTGTGACCTATATTTTTGTTATATAAATAATTCTGCACTGAACACTTATTTATGCATAAACTTTCACAGTGTTTAGCAATTGTAGTTTTAGAATCAGCATTACAAATGATGGATGACACAGATATGGCTAAATCGCCTTCCAAAAGGATGTTGCTATTGATACTTATGAGCAGTGAATGGTCTCAGTCCAGTTCTCTAGCACTTTATCCAGGTTTTATCTTTCTATGGATTATTCTTGTGTACATAGCTTCTTATATTTGTCTTTGTTAAATTGTTCATCTTTTGTTAATTATCTCTTAAGAATTAATTATCAATACCCAAAAATGTATTATCATATATGTGTACACTTTTTTATGATATAGTTGCAAACATTTAATTCTGGTCAGTCACCATTTTAAAAATGTGTTCATGGTGTCCTGCATCTTACATTTTGTGATGTGTTATACCTTATAGATATTGTATTAATTTATCCAATTCTGCATAGTATATAGCTCCAAAACATAGTGGCTTAAAACAAACAAAAAGAGTAATTTTTTCTCAGTTTCTCTGGGTCAGGAATCTGGACAGGCTCAGTTGGTCCACTGACTCAGGGTGTCTGTCATTCGAGGCTGAAATCAAGGTGATGGCTAAGTCCACAGTTTTATCTTCAGAAAAAACTCAGAGAAGACACCCTTCTAAACTCTTTTGCAAGGTTGTTAGCAAGATTCGCTTCTTCCCACATTGTTAGATAGAGGGCATCAATTTTGCACTGTTTGCTGACTAGAGACCATCTATGACTTGTGGTTTCATGCCTTGCGGCTCTCCATGGGGCACCTTACTTGGCAGCAGATGGCTTTCTTTTGAGTATGCAAGTGAGAAAGCAAGGCAGAAGCCAGAGTCTTTTTGTAACCGAATCTAAAAAGTGATATTACATCATTTTTGCCATTTTCCATTCCTCTGAAGCAAGTCACTCGGGCCAACTCAAATTACCAGAGAGGAAATTATACAAGGGAATGAATATTGGGAAGCAGGGATCTCTTTGAGAGGCATCAGAGGCTGTGCACTACCAATGTTAAATTTTTATTTATGCAAAATTGTCTGAATTTCCCTTTATTGTTTATAACTTGACAGAAAAAAGCTTTGTGGCTTTATAACTCCTTTACTGTGGCAAGAATAGTGTTTGTAATATAATAAACACTCATGATATATTTGTTGAATAAATGCACAGATAAGTAGATATATAAGTAGATATATATAGTAGATATATAGTATATATAGTAAATGCACTATAGTGATATAGTAGATATAGCACTAAAATATTGAATAAGTTCTAAAAATATTTGATTTAGTGCTCTAGATGGTAGAATGAATAGATAACCATAATTCCCACTCCTTCCTATGTTCATGGCACTTGCAATGTGATTTCACAGATCCTTCTATCCAGAATCTGGGTCAGTTTCATGATTTGCTTTTGGAAACAGAATGCGGCTTCAATGACAGTGTACTAGCTCTGAGTTAGAGTATAAAGAGGCTTTTTCTGATTCTACTCTCTCTTCTTGAACTCTGCTGCTACCATGTGACCAAGCCTGAACCAACATGCTGGAAAATTAGAAATCATATGAATAAGACACAAACGGTATAATTTTAGGGATCTACTACCAACCAGAGCAGCAGCTCCCTGATTATCAGAAAGTGATTACAAACACAGAATTGTGTTTGTAACCAATCAACAACATAAGGACCACCAGCTGAACCTGACCCAAATTGTTGAACCATAGAACTGTGAGCCGAATAAATGTTATTTTCAGATGGTTTATTAAACAGTGAGATATAAATAATATACTCCCATGAATGCCTTTCAATGTCTTTTATTATTAGATAAAATTCACCAGAGAAGCCATCAGGTCCTAGACTTTTGGTTGTTGGGGGGTTTTTGATTACTGATTGAATCTTCTTGCAAGTAATCAGTCCGCTCATTTTTTCTATTCCATCATGATTTAATCTTGGTAAGTTGTATGTTTTTGGGAATTATCCGTTTCCTCTAGGCTGCCCAATTTAATTAGCATATAACTGTTAGCGTATGATTGTTCATAGCAGTCTTTCAAGGTCCTATGTATTTCTATAGCATCCATTGTAATGTTCTCCCTTTCATTTCTAATTTTATTTACTTATATACATAACTTTCTTGGTGCATACTTTCATTATATGTCTAAAAATGTTCCTTCATTGTTGTTTCATTTTATATGTCAGCAGTAAAAAGTGTGATAGTAGGTTAATTATTTTACCTGTATAAGTTATTTGATTTGATCCCTTGTCTGGAAACTTTGAGGATTTAACCTTTGTCTTTGACTTTTAATAGGTTTACTAGAATATGTCTTAGAGTTGACTATTCTTAGATGTTTTCAACTAGTGAGATCTTCAGAAACCCTAATAATATAAGTAACATTCTTTCTTTCTCTATCTTTCTGACTCTTTTTTACTTCTTTACATCATTTTTAACCTATTGGTTGTTTTCCTGCCTTTTTACAATATTCTTTATTAAATTTTTACTTGAATTTTTTCTACTTTGGGCAATTTGTAATATAATATTCATTTATGAGATGTTTGTATTTTCTTCCATTTCCTTTCCTTTCTTTGCCCATTTCTATTTTTAGTTTGAATTTCTGATTAGCTGTTCATATGTCAAATGCTTTTTGACTATATACCAATTTTTTAAAGCATTAACATTTTTCTTTAGTTCATGGAAATTTTATTTTTCTATATCTTTTATAGAATCAATTTCCTTCAGTTGTTTCATGATTTTCTGTATTAGTTTACTAAGGACTTTAGAGGTTTTATTTAGATTTTATGATATTGGAGTATTTTACATGATTTTTTTGTTTAACCTTGCCCAAGTGTATTGCTTTTACACACAATTATTTTGCAGCTTCAGCAGTCTGTTTTCTAATAATATTTATGGTGTGATTTCCAAAAATTTCCATAGGTACAAGGTTTTTATCATTGAGGAGGAAATTTGGGGAGGTATTTACTACAATACCAACATTGTCTACAGCTACTCAGAATTCCTACTACAAATTTTTCACATTTATTTTTAACTTTTTATCTTTGTTGTTTATTTTTATAATCAACATTCCTAACTTTTAAAAGTTAAGTTCCTTTTTGTTCATGATTTAAGGACGTTCTTTAAACCCTTGATAATTTAAGGAACAATGGGACATAGCTGTAAACTGCTAGAGCTTCAGGAAACATCAACTATTTCACTAGCTATAAATGTCTAAAAGTAGCGTCTGGAGGCATTTTGTTAAGGGTTTAGTAGGTAAATGAATATTGCTGTCTTTACTCCAAATGAAAGCAAATTCTTTCTTTTAAAACAGAAACAAAATCAAGTTCACATATGAAAAATTGCAGAATCATCAGCTAAGGAATTACCCTGTGAAATCTCTCATAATCTAATTCCAGACTAAACTACCACCAAATAATATGTATATTTAACATACAATTTAATAACTCATGTGTCAAAACCCTTAAAATATAAATGTACTTTCACATATTTTACCTAAAATATTGCTGTATAAAGGCAGTTAAAGATATAGAATTGGGGAGGGGAGGAATTCTCCAAATCTATATGTAAATAAAAAAATATTTGGTTATACCGTAATACCTTGTGTTAGATGAGGGTAAAATAAACACAGCAGGTCATATTTTACTCTCTTTAAAAACAAAGCACTCAACTTGTTGAAATAAACCTTGAACCCATAAGGAGTTAATTTTAAAAATATAACAACTTAAAATACGTAGATTGAATTGTAATCTGATATTAAACCTTGGTTCTCTGTTTTATCTTTTATTCTCGGGAATATGGCACATTTGGTCACATTGCAAGTTCTCAGTACATTTGTTTATCAGATGATGGGACCAATAATTACAATCTAAGATCAAAGAAATGCAAACAAGTCAAACTGGGGAGACTTAAGGGACAGGTATTATTCAAATTGGATCATGAAAAAAAGGTTGGAGTTAGAGAAAGAAAGGAAGAGAAATAACATGACAATGGTAGAGAGCACTGTATTGCCATCAGACTTAATCTTCCCCTTCTGTATAGGCCAGAACTATAGCTGACCATATAGACACCCGTATTGAAAGTACACTTTAAGTCTTTCTTTCAGGTGGATGAAGCCATATTATTAAGTTCTTGTCAATGAAATATAAACAGAACTGAAATAAGTCACTATCAGCATTAATCCACCACTGGGTATGGGCTCCTCTCTATCCTTTTCTCTTCCAGTAACTTAGATGTTGGAAACACTAATGTGATCATGAAGATGAAAACAAAAACCTTAGAAAATGATAAACAACATAGAAGGAACTGCATGGCTGAGTGACTGCGTAAAGATGCCCAGCCTATTCAGACTACTTACTCTGAGACTAGTACATGAGAGAACCAGATTTCTAGCATCTCTAAACCACTGTGTTTTAGGGAACTCGTTTTTAGAAATATTCAAACTCTTAACTAAGGTTAACTAATCTTAAATAGTATAGTGAACCCAAATACAAAAAGGAGGAAGCACCATAAAACTTTATGGGCTAGGATTGGATTAGTTGATTATAATCTTGAAAAAAAGAATTGACTGGAGCACCTGGGTAGCTCAGTGGTTGAGCATCTGCCTTCGGCTCATGGCATGATCCCAGGGTCCTGGGATGGAGTCCTGCATCAGGCTCCCTGCAGGGAGTCTGCTTCTCCCTCTGCCTATGTCTCTGTGTATCTTTCATGAATAAATACATAAAATCTTTTTTTAAAAATGAAAGAATTTGGGTAAGGGAAATGTGTATATGAGCTCTGTGAGAGTATCTTCTGAGAAGCATCTTCACAAAGGGGAGATGTGCAAGTTGAATCTAGAAAGGATATTTAGGAGGGGTGGATTAAGATGATGTACAGAATCCAAAATGTGGAGTCTCTTAATACAAGGCTGAGGAGTCTGGAATATCCCCCTTCAGACTTTGGTTCATAAACCTTCAGGCATTACTGAAAGAGGTAGGGTGTAATTAGCAAATTAGAAACATAGAATTCACTTTCACTTCCATAAATTAAAAATTTTTGGCACATTTGTTTGAACAATAACATTATCAGTCTGTTTTTCTTTGTTTTCCTTTAGATATAGATATAATTACAAGAAACATTTCACTTCATTGCTAACTTTGCTCAAGGAAAATAATGTAATGTTACTATGAGTAACAATTGACAGGCAACCTTCTTATTGAGGAAATAATAGCAGAGCTCCGCCTAAAGTGGGTAATTGTCTGTTAATGCTACCTGATTTGTGCCGTATAGGAACCCTGGCTCAAATCTATTTTCTGTCATTGTTTGTATCTCCAAGATAAACCAGAAATCTGGCTTTAAAACAAAATTTCCTTAAAAAAAAAAAAAAAACATAAGATTCCCTTATCTTAAAATTTGCTAGAAAATTGTAGCTTATAATGCTGGGCTAACCTTTACCATGACAACCAAACCGACCATGTCTGTAGGCCACATTTGGTCAATAGTCCTCCAGCCTATGCTTTTTTGAGCACTTTCCAGTAAGGGAGAAACAGTGAAATTATAATCTTAAAAAGAGCAACCCGAATGATGCACAGATGATTTAAAATCAACAAATATTATTTATGGTGAGAGAAAAGAAAGGAAATAATATTTCTTGTGCTCAAAACAGTCATTACATAAAATGCTTCACGTAATTTATTTCATTAGGTTCACAATTCTGTAGTTCAATATTTTCTTTTCTACGGTAAGTAAATTGAACCTTAAGGAAGTCAAATACCATACTGTTTTGGGTTGACCAACTCAAGAGGCAGAGGCTGAATAAATATATTTGTGCACAAATAGTTTATTTGGGAATTAATCTCATGAAGCACTGGTAGGGAATTGAGGCAAAGGGGAAATGGAAAAGAAGTCAGAAACACCAGAAGCAATATAGGTTTTGATAGCAGAATCTGGTTGTACATTGCTAACTAGCACTGGAAAGAATAAATCTTGCCAAGCAACAAAACAACTTGCTATCTGTATCCTCTCTAGGTAGAAAAGGTGATTTTGACATAGAACACATGCAGGGTCACAATATGGAAAATAGGTTTAGTAAATTCACACCAACCTCAGAACGATAAATGAGACTTGCATTGTCTATTACTTTGCCCACACTTTTCTACTTAAAAATTAGGTAATGTGTTACTTTTGTCAACTAGCTATTTTGTTTTGTCTTGTTTTTGGCTTCTGAAGTTTAACATTCTGCGTCTTTAAAAACATCTTTCAATCAAGAAGCATAAAAGTTTGTCCCAAGTCTTAGGTACATGACCCGTGAAAAAAGTAAAGAACACTAGATCTGTCAGAGAGAGAGAGCTGTTGCTTAGTAGCACATACCGGAGTGTCACTTTAGGAAAGAAAGATGTATTTATATGTGGAGCTAGATTTCCCAGAGAAGCAGTTTACACCATGCTCTGCAAAGTATTTATCTGGCAGTCAATAAATGACAGTGATGATGGTGATCTGTTAGACTTGCAAGAGCACCTGGAGGAACTATCACGCCTGACTGAGAAGCTGAGAAAAAACAGTGAGAAATAGAACTGGGACCATGAGAGCTCTACTTGATGAACTGCCCACAGCCCATAGTCCATGGAAAAGACAGAAGTTACTTTGGGGGATTAATCAATTGGAGATGGCAAATAATCCTGGAATTCCTAAATCCTTACCATCCTGCTAATAGATACTGCTTAATGAACACTCAATTTACACTTTGCTTCTCAAATTATTTTCCATTAAGAAATGGTAGGAAGGGACACCTGGGTAGCTCAGTAGTTGAGCATCTGCCTTTGGCTCAGGTTGTGATCCCAGGGTCCTGGGATCGAGTCCCTGTGGGGAGCCTGCTTCTCCCTCTGCCTGTTGTCTCTGCCTCTCTCTCTGTGACTCTCATGAATAAATAAATAAAATCTTAATAAAAAAGAAATGGTAGGGGAAAAAATCTACCAAAGGCCAACTCATCTTAACATAAAATGTTACCAACGTAAAATGACCAAACCCACTCTCTGTTAAGATATTATGTCATAAGATGTTTTAGTAGTGATTATGGTGAAGGGAGAATAAAAACGCAAAACTGAAAACGGAGATTTCTGAAAGAATGGAAAGTGATATCAACTTAAGACTAATGGTTGACAATCTTTATATATCAGTATGGAAAGTATGACCTATCATTTTATCTTATGGTTTGCTCTAAGGGGTCCTCTTTAGTATACAGATATACTAAACTCCCTGATGTGAGGTCTTATCAGTCTGCAACTCCATGCTGCATTAAATTCAGCAGGCTCAATGTAAAGAAAGAGGAAAATTCTCACAAAGCCAAATCATACAGAACTTCACCAGGGAAAAGAATGTGAAACAAGTTCAGGATAAGGCAAAGAGCTCAGGGAAAACAGTTGAGAAAAGTTTCATCTATAAATAAAAGCAGCAGTACAACGTTGCCCCAATTTATATTTGAAGAAACTATTCTTTGATGATTGCTCATACAGCAGTGCCAAGGTTTGACTCCTAATAGATTTACAGAGCATTCTTTTGCACTTGTTCCATTCTCTGTTTAATTCTGAATTTCAAGCTTCTGGATAACCTAGGAGAGTTTATTGCCATGGCTACAGTGAGCCGTGATTGTTAAAATAGATCAGAGTGTTTATTTGTCTAAGTATTCATTTTAAGCACTTGTTTACAGCTTCTCTTTATTTTCGACTTGTTCATATAGTACCATTTTAGCTGCCCATTTCCCATTGTTTTTCCCACTTACACCAAAGCAGAGATTTAGCTATTATGACTAAAATTGCCACACTCAAAATGGATGCTGTAAGTATTACCCTTGACATTAGCCACCTTTATTGCTGTAAGACTCTCATCTTGGTTTATATTAATATTGACCATAGCTTTAACAAGGTAATAAAAAATTATTATCCCAACAACTACATTAAGTCAAGGAAAGATATGCATCATGAAACACATTAACTATTTTCAGCTTTATTATTATGCTAACCTGAATTAATTATACAAGTGTAGACCTTAGTAGCAAGACAACAGAAGTAGGGATATACAGAATATGTTGGAAAACACTGCCCCAAGGTAGACTCCCCTTAATTCTCTTTCTGGGCCTTAGAAATCTGAGCATAAGAAGTGTAAGTGTTCTAACTTATTCGTAACTTGAGAAATGTATTTTATTCATAACCATTACTGATAATGCTAACAAAGTATATTTAGGATGTCATAGTTTATCTATTCATAAGTAGTTTTTAGATCTCATAGCATTATAATGAGTTTGTAATGTAGATATAAATGTGCAGTTACTTCTGTATTCCAGATAAAACCCAGTAGTCCCAGATCTTATGTTAATATATGGCAAATTCAGGATTAGAATTTTGCTGATTGCTTTGCTTCTTGCAACAACCAGAGTCAAGCAACACACTTGGTTTAAGCGAATTGGTAAAAATCATTTTATGCTTCATTCAGAATCTGGCACAACAGACACTGAAATAGTAGAAGAATGGATGTTTAGTAATGAAGGACTGTTATCTTTTCAACTATATCTTTTCACCAAAATGTTTTCAAAATGGTTTGGCTTGGTTCCTCTTTTTTTTTTTTTTTTTTTTTAATCATATTAGAGTAATCTCCACAGAGGTTAAGCCCCTACCTCCAGCTTCCAGTGTAACATCTGTCACACAGTAAAAAGTCAATGTAGATTGTTTTGAGTGAATAGATGGTTGGATGGCTCTCTGATTGCCTGTTCGGCTAGATGACTGCGTTTTTTTATTTATATCTTGGGATCTTGTTATTTGAAATTATTATCGGATTGTCTAAAATGAACAATGAAAACGAAGGAATTATTCACTTCATCTACAGCAATGATAATTGTGAGGATTAAATTATTCATTTCTTGACTTCACTTCTCATATAATGATTCAATGTGTCTAGATTGGGATACAGAAATCTGCATTTTAACACACTCAAATTTATACTAATGCAGGCTGTGGATTATGTTTTGAGAATACTCTTACATGGTTTATAGGTCTGATTAGAACAGACCTTGTTAAAAATTCTTGAGCAAATCTAGGACAAAATTGTCAGATTTCAGATACCATATATCTTAAAGTACTAAATTGATCTCTGAACTCTCGGCAGAAGTCTCACAAAGCCAGTATTACTATGAGCATTAAAAATAAAAATAAGAAATCTGCATTGAGCATTGGACATGTGCAGGGCTTTAGGGTGTAAGGTACAATTCTTGATTCAGATAACTGGGTTAAAATATTAGCTCTCTCCTTTAGTAATTGTATCTCCTTGATCACATTATCTAACTTCTTTCTTCTTTAAGGTTTTTTTGTTATTACTTTTATTTTGGTACAATGTAGAAAAAAACACATTTTGGGTTATTTTTTTTTAAAGATTTTTGAAACAATAAAATGGATCTACTAATGCAATGCATCTAAAACAATAGCTGACACTTTATAATCTCTTACTCAGCAGTATTTTCTCCCCAAAATCTATATTCTTCTCTCCCATTTCCCTGATATCCTTGGGATGCTAAATTAGAGATGCATAAAAATAGCAACAACAGCAAAAACAAACAAACAAACAAACATAAAACCTCTTCATCTTATAAATTACAATCAATTAGGTTGAAAGATCAGACATCTACCTGGAGAGAGGTGTGACTAAAGCTCCAGATTTTCTATGCTTCCTGTTTTACATTTATCTTTCTTTTTTTTTTTTAATTTTTATTTATTTATGATAGTCACAGAGAGAGAGAGAGAGAGAGAGGCAGAGACACAGGCGGAGGGAGAAGCAGGCTCCATGCACCAGGAGCCTGATGTGGGATTCGATCCCGGGTCTCCAGGATCGCGCCCCGGGCCAAAGGCAGGCGCCAAACCGCTGCGCCACCCAGGGATCCCTATCTTTCTTTTTTTATTTAAGATTTTTAAAAAGATTTTATATATTTATTTATTCATGAGAGATACAGAGAGAGAGACAGAGACATAGAGGGAGAAGCAGGCTCCCTGTGGGGAGCTTAATGCAGGATTTGATCCCAGGACCTTGGGGTCACAACCTAAGCCAAAGGCAGAAGCTCAGCCACTGAGCCACCCAGGCTCCCCTTACATTCATCTTTCAAAACACATTTGTCAACCACTGACTGCCTAGGCTTGACCCCAGAGCTTTAGAATGAGCACTTTTTTCTTGGGATATGGGGTGTTATAGAATTCACAGAATCATAGACTGAGATCTTTCAGTACATGAAAGCTAAAAATGCACCATAAGCCAACTTTCTATTTTCTTGAATAAGCTAATAATATTTACTGTATACTTATTTACTGTGTAAACAATAATTCATGGGATATATCCATTCACCTTACTGAAGACAAACCTTTTCTTGTCCATATCCTTGATTAAACAGATGGCAGACTACAGAAAAAAAAAAAAAAAAAGATCATTAACATTCAGAAGAAGAAAAACCCTGAGACGCCTGGGTGGCTCAGCAGTTGAGCGTTTGCTCAGGGCATGATCCTGGAGTCCCAGGATTGAGTCCCACATCAGGCTCCTGCAGGGAGCCTGTTTCTCCCTCTGCCTGTGTCTCTGCCTCTCTCCCTGTGTCTCTAATAAATACATAAATAAATAAATAAATAAATAAATAAATAAATAAATAAATATATATTTTTTTTTAAAAGAAAGAAAAACCTTTATGGGTAAAAATAAATGACTGAAAATTCCCTGTACATAGAATAAGGAAAAATATAGAAATATCCATTTGACAGATTTCTGCCTTTTGTTATTCTGATTTGTTCTGTCCTTGATTATTTTAAGAGCATTGAAATCAAATTTCATTAGCAATTAAAATAAGTACATCTCTTAATCGGGGGGAAAAAAAAGGTTAAAGCAACTGCTCACTAAGGTATCACGGACAATATAAAGATTGAAATTTACTCATAAATAAACTAAGATCATTTTCAAAATAACTAGAATTTTTCATGAATTTTATACCTGTGTTCTATCAGACATGCAAGAATGGGCTTTCTCTACTAAATACTCTGAAGAAACTTTATCTAAGACTTAAAAATCACAGACAAAGCTACACATAGAGATAGCAATACAAAAAAATTATGAGAGCTTCATCCTTTTTATCACATATCATACCCAAGAAAAGAAAAGGAGAAATAGGAAAGGAATAAGACCCTGGAATTTGAAATTTGGAAGAAAAATCAGGATTCCTTTAGTCCACTGATGCCATTTTATAGACAAGTAACTAATCAATGAATATATATCTAGCTATATTATAATAGCAACAGATGCCTAGATCTCTAACACTGTATAATTCATGTGCATTGCAATGGATATGCTAGCCTTTTATATAATTGAAGCAATAAGTCCCAGGGTTTAACTAAATATATCATCACATTTTTAATATATGAAGACTATAGAATGTCCTATATATTAACATAATGTCTTTAACAAAATATTTAATTAATAAATACTATATGAATTATACATAAATTTATATGATTACATAACAACAGAAATATAATACCACATTTTATATATACACTCATTTTATATGTATACACACATAATTTATACAGCAGTACTCAAACAGAGCTCTTAATATTCTTTGATTGAAATAAACAGAAAAGTTATCTTAACCAATCATTAACAGAATAGTACTGAAACAAAGGTTAAGTCTCTTTGCCATTTTTCAACATGAGTTGCTTTTTCCCAAATTTACTAAAGACTTATTCTAAAGTTTAAAAGGAAAAGCAAAAGAACCATATTAGCTAACACAATTCTAGTGGAGAGAAAACAAAATCAGAAGACTGACACAACAGAACTTCAAGGCTTACTATAAAGTGGCTGTGATCAAGAAAGGGCAGTATTAGCAAAAGAATAGACAAATAAGGGATCCCTGGGTGGCGCAGCGGTTTAGCGCCTGCCTTTGGCCCCGCGGCGCCATCCTGGAGACCCGGGATCGAATCCCACGTCGGGCTCCCGGTGCATGGAGCCTGCTTCTCCCTTCTGCCTATGTCTCTGCCTCTCTCTCTCTCTCTCTCTCTGTGACTATCATAAATAAATAAAAATAAAAATAAAATTAAAAAAAAAAAAGAATAGACAAATAATCAAATGAACAAAATAGACAGTCCAGAGATAGACCTGGATAAATATCGACAACTGATCTTTGACAAAGGAGCAAAAGCAATTAAATGGAGAAAGGAGAGTGTTTTCAAAAAATGGTACTGGAACAACTGGACATCCACATGCAAAATTAAAAAAAAAAAGAAAAAAATTCTTACACCGTTTACAAAATTAACTCTCAAAATACATTAAAGGTGTAAATGTAAAATGCACAATGATGAGTCTACTAGAGGATAACATAAAATCTAGGTGATTTGGGTTTAGTGTTAACTTTTAAATTTAGTACCAAAGCACTATTGAAGAAAGAAAAATCTATTCTTTAATATTAATTCATTCATATTCATTAATATTAAAAACTACTGTGCAAAATACATTTATTTATTTTAAAGATTGTATTTATTTATTTGACAGAACGAGAGAGAGCAAGAGAACACAGCAAGGGAAGTCGCAGGAGAGGGAAAAGCAGGCTTCCTCACTAAGCCAGGGCTTGATCCCAGGACCCTTGGATCATGACCTGAGCTGAAGGCAGACACTTACTGACTTAGCCACCCAAGTGCCCCGAAAAACACTATTTAGCGGATGAAAAAAACAAGCCACAGATTTGGAAAAAAATATTTGCAAGTATATATCTGTTACAGGACTGGAATCTAAAATAGACAAACAGTACTTAAAACTCAAAACAAGGAAAGAACTTGATTAAAAAGAGTGCAAAAGTGAACAGATACCTCACCAAAGATGATAGGTGGAAAATAGCATATGAAAATGATGCAAAAAGAAAAAGAAAGAAAATGATGCTAATCATGACATCATTAAGGTACAATATAATGATGAGATACACCACAAATACTAGAATGTCTAAAATCTAACACCAAATACTCGTGAGGATGTGAGTGGGATTATAAAATGTTACAGTCACTTTGGAAGATGAGTTTGGCAGTTTCTTACAAAGCTAAACATATACTTACCATATGATCCAGCATCACATTCCTTGGTATTTACCCGAGGGAGTTTAAAAGATGTCCACAAGAATCCTGCACGTGAATGTTTAGAAATTTTATTTATAAATGCAAAATTTGTAAACAACCAATATGTCCATCAGTAGGTGAATCAATAAACAACTGGGGTGCATTCATATAACAAAAATTATTCAGCACTAGAAAGAAATGAATTATTAAGACATTGAAAGACATGGGGGGACCTTAAATGCATATTGCTAAGTGAATGAATCTCATCTGAAAAGGCTACACATTGTGATTTAAACTATTTGTCATTCCTGTAAAGGTGAAGCCTTGTAGACTATAAAAAAGATCAGTGGTCGCTAATAGTTCAGTGAAAGGAAGAAGCAAAGAGGATTTTTTGGACAGAAATTATTCTGCATGATATCAAACTGGCGGACACATTACACTATATTTTTGTCCAAATCCTTAAAATGTACAAGACAGAGTGAACTGGAACAGAAACTATGGATACTAGTTAATAATAATGTATCAATATTGGCTTCTCTTTTATAACAAATGTTCCACACAAAAGGAAGACACATTTCAATCATTTTATTTTATTTTATTTTATTTTATTTTATTTTATTTTATTTTATTTATTTTATATTTATGATAGGCACACAGTGAGAGAGAGAGGCAGAGACATAAGCAGAGGGAGAAGCAGGCTCCATGCACTGGGAGCCAGACGTGGGATTCGATCCCGGGTCTCCAGGATCGCGCCCTGGGCCAAAGGCAGGCGCTAAACTGCTGCGCCACCCAGGGATCCCCCATTTCAATCATTTTAAAGAGAAAGAAAGAAGTTTAAACAAATTAATCAGTTACCAAACTTCTTTATTATCATTACAATTTAAACAAAAAATGAATATTATAAAAAAGTTTTAGAGTTCACAAAAATTGCTCCAAGAACCTCTTGAAAACTGTAGTTAATAAAAAATTTTAGAAGAATTTGGAAACACACACACACAAACTATGACAACGCTAGCGAGTTACACAATTGGGGAATTTTTTAGACTTTATTTAAATAGAAATTATTAATACATTCTGAAAATCAGAGTAGTTTGAGAAGATTAGTGTATTTTTGTTTTGTGATTTGTAATTTTATTTGAGTCTAGTTGATACACGTTACGTTAGTTCCAGATATACAGCAATGATTCATCATCTCTGTATTTTATACTCTGCTTACCACAAGTGTAGCTACCTTCTGTCATGGTGAAATGCTATTATAATACCATTGACTATATCTTGTATAATGCCTTTTATTCCCATGACTTATTCATTCCATAACTGGAACCCTGTATCTCCCACTTTCCTGCATCTGTTTTGTCCATCTCCCCACCCACCTCCTCTCTGGCAAACATTAGTTTGTTCTTTGTATTTTTAGATCTGATTCTGCTTTTTGTTTGTTTTTTGGATTCCATGTATGAGTGAAATCATGTAGTATTTGTCTTTCTCAGTCTGATGTATCTTACTTAGCCCAGTGCTCTCTAGGTCCATCCATATTGTTAGAAATGGCAGGATCTCAACATTTTTTATGGCTGCATAATATTCCATTATGTGTGCATGTGTATAATGTCTCCATTATCCATTCATGGACACTCAGGTTACTTAGGTTACTTCTCCTTGGTTGTTATAAAAAAATACTGTAAAAAACATACAGGTGCATGTATCTTTTTGAATTAGTGTTTTTGTTTTCTTTGGATCAGTACTTAGTAGTGGAATTACTAGGTCATATGACTTAAGGAAGGCCACAACATGGTTTTATTTTTTTACAGACCAATATGAAGTACAATTATATTGTCTTTAGAGTAGAAAATAAACAATGCATGTCTAGTTCATTGCTTTTACTATTTGAAAATATAGCTAGATTGCCTCTAAACTCATTAATTTTCTCTGCCTCTTAAAATGAAATGGTGTCTCATATAACACCTGAACAAGAGTGAATTATTTTACTTCAGAAGATGAGGAGAAATAGTTATGCCCTATTGAACCTTTAATATAAACCAGCTGCACCTTGAAATGCTTAATGATTACAGAAAAGACCTATAGAGAGATTCCAGACTCGATCTCTCTTAGAAGAATAAATAAAACAGACAAGTAATTAAAAGCAAATTCAGTTCTTGCTCAGTATGTATGCTCACTAAGGGTTAGCTGATCAAAAGTAGTAATGCAGAATACCAAGCTAGAGAGAGTCTCTGTCTGGTAAATGACATCTTTACTATTTTTCACTGTGAAAATCTCAGCAATCAAAAATCGTCAACCTAAAAAAAAAAAAAAAAACAAAGAAAGAAAAAAAGAAAATCGTCAACCTTTATCAACAATTCAATACAAAGCAGATCTACTCAACAACTAAATTTTATAACATATGAGTTAAAATGATAGGAAATTTGTGTGTCTGTGTGTGTGTGTGTTAAATTGCTTCTTATTTAGAAGAAGCAAGCTTCATGCATATGTATAAGAACATGTCAGGAATTTCCTAAGGGCAAATATTTGAAAATTAGCTCTTTATTCAAATATTTAATAATTCTCAATGCCTAGCCATGTTTCAGACATATTATCTATAGAAACAGTTGAACTTCCAAACTTCTGTTTCCATTTAATAATCCTGGGCTGCTCAAATGCACACCTCTTACCTTTGTTTCACCCATGATTCTATGGATAGAATGAAAGTAATTTTGACTTTAATTTTCATTTGACTGAGTCAGATGGACTTGGAAATGCCTCCTATAGGATTTGTCATTTTCATACTTCCTAATTCAATGAGTAGTACTTACATACTAAAGCAATTTAATGTCCACTTCCCACCCCAATCCTGAAAGTTGTGTTGTATAATTTTGACATCCAAATAATCCAAATATACTTGTTCTGACTAGAATCTCTTACATGGCATCCATGGGATCTTACTGAATGCAGTATGGTTAATTGGCATTTGGAGCACAAAGTACTTATCTAACATCCATTTTCTCCCCTTACTTCTCTAGAATCAGAACTCTGAATGACTTATTGCCAGATATTTGCCTCATTTCTTAATTTTATATTGGTAGGATCAACTGGATATAAGAATTACTGGGTTGATTTTCCAAGAAAGCTCTTTAAAGAAAGATGATTTTTAATGCCATTTTTAAAAGCTTATTTCAGAAAGTCTTATTTCTGTTTTTGTTTGAAACATGGAGGTGATGACTGAAGCTGCAGAGGAAAACACATGACATAAGATGATGAGCTTGACAATAGAACAATGTAATTAAAATGATGCTTGTGAAAGAGGAAACTGGGATGTTGATTATACCATAGACCTTCCATAACAGTTGTGATGGACTCCCTACTTTGGAACTCCTGTTCATGAGAAAAATATCAACCTTTATCTTTCAATGTTATTTAAATAATTTATTCTAGGAGATAAATATAATTCCCAATGAATACAACTGTTTCATGCTCATCTTAGCCTATTGATAGTAATGCTACTGGCTAGAAATGCCTGAAAGCATTCACCTGGCTTGCAGTGAGCTTCCCACAGACATTTTCTCTTTCCAAACCAGTGTTACACAACTGGACTGACCCTTGTGGTTCTTATTATGCTTGCAAGATGCCCTTCAGCAACAACCATCAGGAAACTTTGAAAAAATAAATGTTTATTACTTACAAGACCTGAAAATTACTAATACACCTGGGGCTCTCTAGTAGAAACAGAGAGAGAGAAAAAGCTCAGGCCCTGGGAATTCTGCTTTTATTGGGGTCAAGGGTGGGAGCCTCAGGTTTCACAGGCTCACTCTTCAACAGGGAATTTAAAATATAACAGTGGGAATTTAGAGTGAGAGAAAAAGAAAAGACTGGTGGCTCCAGAGGTTAGCAACTGAAATCAACCAAATTTTCCATAACACAGGAGGCCCAAACAGGGGGGAGTTGTCTGGCTCTTTATCTAATCCTGAGGCCTGTAAAGTGTATATTCAACATAGCCCTCTTTGAAGTGGATGCCTCTTTCAAATGGATACTAGCAATTAAAGCTTAAGTCATGCATTTGCATTACAAAAAAGGGAAAAAACCCTTCAGGGCTCATACTACAACAGCATTACTTCAGTTCCAAAAATCCAAATCATATCATTTATATAAATTTTTAAGTAGCCAGCACATACTGGGCAAGGTACAGTTAATTAGTAAAAATGGAGGCTAATACAATTGGAGATGAGAATTATTTTCAGGTCATTCTTAGTATGTGAACCTTCATAATTCTCAGTAGAATCAAGAGTCATAAAGCTTTCAACACCGCAGTACAGATTGGAAAACAAGTAAAAAAAAAAATCACAAGCAATAGATGCAACTCAAATCCTGCAGAGAGCATATATACAAGGAGTATGTATTAGGAGAACTTATATTTAAATTTTCAACCCTTAAAAATCATAAATTAGAAAAATGAGAATTGCTTCAGATTGCTAACAAACCACTTCAGTTTGTAAATCTCGAAAAAGAAAATCTGTACCTATATCAAAACCACTAAAAAAGTTGAAGTTTTTGAACATAGATCTGGAAGTCCCTGATTCCCAGATCCTTTTGTCTTATTTATCTTTGTTACAGCTTAAAGATCAGCAGAATTAATAATGGTAAAATGTTTAAAGACAATTGATGAAAGTTAATTTTCTTAGGAAAAATGACAAATGACTTCCATATTCATCATAGGGAGAAAAAGTGGTGGTAGTGATAAAGAATTCACAAAAATCAGAGGCACTAGGGTAGCTCAGTGGGTTAGGCATCTGACTTTGGCTCAGTTGATGATCTCAGAGTCCTGGGAATTAGCCCCACATAAGTTCTGCATTCGGGGGGAGTCTGCTTGTCCCTCTCCTTCCCTCTCTGGCCTTCCTCTCACTTGTTCTCTCTCTCTCTCTCTCTCTCTCTCTCCCTCTCTCTCTCTCTCTCTCTATCTCTCTCTCTCTCTCTCTCTCTCTCTCTATATATATATATATATATTTATACATATATATATATATATAAAATACATGAAAACAAATAAAATTTTTAAAAAAGAATCTATAAAAATCATGGCTAGAAGAAGTATTCCAATTTGTCCTGCAAAATAGTTATACAATTCAAATTCATAAAAACACAATCATAAAGGCTTTACTGTTTTCTTAGTTTTTGCTTTTGATACAAAGTATGACTAATTATTTAACAAGAGTGAATATCACTATATAATTTTAAAGTGTGAAATGAAGTTTGGAAATAAATAGATCGAGATATGGTATAATTGATGCAGGCAGGCCAGTTGAGGACCCAGCAGGAGTGCTATAGGACTAGCCAAGAGGGTCCTTAGTATCACTTAGGTTGGAAATCAAATGTGAGCCAGCAGGAGTGAAAATAGTGTCTTTTAAAGATATATATATAGCAAGAGTGAGAATGGTTGGAGCATCCAGGAGACTTGGAAAGGAAAAATGATGAGTTTCTTTGCTTGGAGTCTGGGGTTTTTATTGGTTATTGTGGTCTGGTGCACATGTCCCTCTTTGGCATCCAGGAACTGTTCAGAATAAGGACAGGGTCCAGGTGTCCTTCATAAATCACTCATTCCCTGAAGCCAGGGGTCTTGGTGTCAAGGTGTTTGGAGTCAGTGGTCTTGGAGAATGTTTATGAGGTCCTCACCCATTTATGCCTTAGATGTTATTTATTGTGCTCAAAGACTCCAAAGATATCATTATCTCTTTGTTCTTTACAAAGATGACATATACTATTTGCATTTCAAGGCATGTGTACAGTGGGGCGAGGATGCAGGTCCTAGCAAGAATAGAAACCAAATAAGTAAAAGAAAAAAGAGATAGCTTTTTTTCTCTCATGAGGTCCCTTCAGTTTCCCTGTCTCATAATTATGTCAGCCATGATTGAATGATTGCTCCAATTCTCTCAATTTTATAGTCATCCCTTTTAAAATATATTTTTATTTTATATAAATAAAATAGCCACTGAGGTGGCTCAGTTGGCTAAGCCTCTGACTCATGGTTTCAACTCACGTCATGATCTCATGGTTATGAGATCAAACCCCTTATCAAGCCGTGGGCTTAGCACACCCTCTCTCTTTCTAAAATAAATAAATAAACCTTTACAAATAAATTAATAAAATATATCTTTCCAGATCCCCCTATCAAAGGCAGTTGAACAGTGAATTATTGTTTATAATATTCAGGGTTTTTTTTTTTAAAGATTTTATGTATTTATTCATGAGAGACACAGAGGGAGAGAGAGGCAGAGACACAGGCAGAGGGAAAAGCAGGCCCCATGCAGGGAGCTCCATGCAGGACTCCAGGATCACGCCCTGGGCCAAAGGTAGGCACTAAACCACTGAGCCACCCAGGGATCCCCTATAATTTTCCGTTTTGAAGTGTTTTAACACAGAGCAATATTATGGCAATAAATTATTAGTACAGTAGCCTACAATGGTTACATCATTTTGAGACACTAAGAAAAGGTTGTAATTGTACTATGACAAGTTGAATTATAGTACTTTAATACAGAAAGTAGAAAGTGAGTTTAGCAAACATATGGGTTTAGTTACAAATTTCATCATTATTATCTATGTAAAAATAGGGGTACCTAGGTGCCTTAGTCGGTTAAGTGGCTGACTTTTTTTTTTTTTTTTTAAAGCGGTGACTCCTGATTTTGACTCAGGTCATGATCTCAGGATTGTGAGATCAAGCACCCCGTCAAGCTCCGAGCTCAGCACAGAGAGTTCGCTTGAAATTTTCTCCCTCTCCATCTGCTCCTCACCCCACTCATGCATGTGTGTATTTGTATGCTCTGTCTTTCTCACTCTCAAAATAAATAAATAAATTACTTAAATCTTTACTGCCTATGTAAAAATAGAAAATTAGTCAGCTTTTTGTGGCGTTACTTCCTTGTCTGTGAACTGGCCTAATAATGTCTACCTCATTGGTATTGGCAAATATACTTACCTGCTAGGAACAAAACAATTAAAAACAAAATAATATAAATCATTTTTAATGCTTTAATCATTGACCCATATGAGGATTCTATGAACTAACACATATGCTAGGCATCTAGCACTCTTAACTAAATGTGTTACAAAAAATCACTTTAATACCATTTAAATATCATCTTCATCATCAGTAGTTAATAAATGCTACTAAAAGTTTTTAAATTCAGAAAATGGAAATTATTTTAATAATCCTTTAAAGAAGGAAGAGTTTAAATACTAGATTCACATGTTTTGTTATTTGAATTTAATACAAAAAGATACATTGATAGATCATATATTTTTAAACATAGATAAAATAGATCCAGACTTTTAAAAGACATGTTAATATATAAAACATCTAGTAAGTTTTTGAAAAACATATTAAAATTCTATTCACACAAATAATATTGCAACCAAGACCTCAGTGACTAAAACCAATTACATTATGGATTCCTAAGTAAAAAATAATATTAAGTAAAATTTTATATTACAGGATATTTTTTCAAAAGCAATTATTACTCAGAACATATAAAAGAAAATAAATATATTATGTATAACAATTATACTCCATGACCAGGTGTGATTTATTCCACAAACGCAAGATTGTTTAAATATTCAAATTCAATCAATATAATCAACCACATTGATAAACTAATAAAGAAAATTCACATTATACATCAATTGATAGAGAAAAATCACAGAAAATCATGAGGGACAAGCTAGAAGTAATAATCTAATTCAACAAAGTCACAGGACACAATAAAAACATACAAAAATCAACTGTGTTTCTAAATATTAGAAATGAACATTTGGAAACCACAATTTAAAATACTATACCATTTAAAATAGTTTCAAAGAAAATGAAATACTTAGTTTAGATCCAACAAAAAATGTACAGAATTTATATGCAGAAAAAATACCAAAAAACCTGATAAAGGAAGTGATATATTGTGCTCATGATTTGGGAGATTTGACAGAGTTAATGTATCAGTTCTCTCCAAATTGATCCTTAGGATTGGCAAAATGCCTATTAAAATCCCAGCAAGGTTTGCGTTTTTTTTTTTAATATATCAACAAACATTTTTTTTTAAAGATTTTACTTCTTTATTTAAGAGAGACAGTGTGTGTGTGTGTGTGTGTGTGTGTGTGTGTGTGTGTGCCCCCGCGCACAGGAGCATGGGGGAGGGGCATAGGGAGAGGGAGAAGCAGACTCCCTGAGCAGGGAGCCTGATGTGGGGCCCAGTTCCCGGACTCAGAGATCATGACCCCAGCTGAAGGTAGTCACTTAATCAACTGAGCCACCCAGGAGCCCCTATCAACAAACAATTAAATTTATATAAATTAAAATAGACTAGAATGCCTAGAACAATTATTTAGAAAAATAAAATGAGAGGAAACACTCTACTTAATTTTAGGAATACTACTTATCTACAGTAATCAAGACAATGTGGTATTGAAAAGATAGATACATAGATCAAAGGAAGAGTAGAAAAACCAGAAATAGACCCACACAAGTATGCACAACTGGATTTGGCAAATTTACAAAGACAATTAAATGAAGTATGAATGACTTCAATAAATATCAAGCAAGGCATCTCACGATCTGTAAAAGAAAATATTGATAAATTGCACTTCATCAAAATTTAAAATGCATGCTCTGTGAAAGATCCTGTTGAGAGGATGAGAAAACAAGCTACAACTGGGAGAAAATATTTGCAAACCGCATACTGGACAGAGGATAAGCATCTTAAATATTTAAAGAACACATGATATTTAGAAAAAAATAGGAAATTCAATTAGAAAATTGGCAAATACCATAAACAGATATTTCATCAAAGATGACATACTGATGGCAAGTAAACATATGAATATGTTCAATACCATTCAGCAGTAAGGAAAAGAAAATTAAAATCATGGCATATTAGAAAGATTGAATTAATAAGATAGCGAAAATATTGAATGTTGGCCAGGTAAAGGATATACTGATTTTCTCACAAGACTGTACAATGGTATAACACTCAGGAAAATAGTATCTTATAAAACTAAAATACACTTACTATATGACCTAACAGTTTCATTCCTGGGATTTATGTCAGAGAGATGAAACACAAAAGAATTGTACCTGGATGTTCATAGAAGGTTTATTTTCAATAGCCAAAATTTGCAAATAGCCCTGTTATTCTTCAACTAGCAAAGGGTTTAATAAACTGCTGTATCTATGCCGTGAAATATCACAAAGGAATCAACAATTGACATTGACACATGCAACCACCTCCAGGGATCTCAAGGTGTTGAGTGGAAATGCCAGTCTCAAAGGGCTACATACTACACGTTCCATTTATGTAAGATTTTGAGCCAACATGGGGATGGAGAACAGACTGGCTGTTAATGTAAACAGTTTAGCAAGAGTGGGGTTCGTACAATTACAAAGTGATAGTGCAAGGGAGTTTCTTTGCTTGTGCAGTGGTGCTAGAACAAATGTATATGTGCTAAAATTTCACTGAATTACACACACACAGACACAAATGAGTGCATGCAAAAAGTGTTGAGATATGAATAAAATCTGTAGTCTAACATTATTGATTTTCTTTTTGTGCTATAGTGTCGTAAGATGTGATTATTGGAAGAAGTAGGGAGATATATAAACAGGACTCTCTCTACTGTCTTTGAAAATTGTTGTGTACTATGATCATTTCAAAATTAAAAATACACTCTAGTTTTTTTAGATTTTTGTGTTTGAATGAACCAGAATTTGATACTTCAAATTTGTTCATCACCAGTCAATGGAGTTTCCTCAGATGCTACCCGTATTTATAGCTAACGAAGGATACCTTATCAACATACTTTTCTATCCCTGTAGCATTTCATATTCTATATTCTTTTCTTTCCATCTCCTCAGGTGGCTGACTCTTAAAGTACAGACGAATATAACCCATTCTGGAAAGTTCTCTTAGTCTTACTGTAAATGATACTGTATTCTAAATCTACTATGAACACTTCTCCTCACATCTGTGTACAAATCTCTACTATGAAACTTGTTTTGTTATTACAGAGTATATGTTCCTGCAAGGATTAGGGTACAATACATGAGTAAGAACTGCTCTCGATAGTTCCATCTTCAGTGGTCCATATATGTAGGTTGATAATGACAGATTAAATGAATGAACACAGTATTTTGGAGGGACGCTACGATCTAAAAGTTGGTTGTTTAATTATCTGGTTTAAAAGATAGGTCTAATTTTTCAAGTGGATCTGGAATGTGTTCAACATAACATTGACTTTCAGATTTTTATTGTTGTTGTTATCTACTGTGAAATCCTGCAGACACTGATTTATTTGGTGAATCAAATAATTAAATATTGAACTCTTAGGAAATATTTTTATGAGTATTTTAACCACAATTCTTATACCACGTATGTCATTTGACTTCTATAGTTCCTTAAATTATGCATATAAATAAATCTTCTGTGAAACTGTTTTGGGGAACCTCTAAATGTGAGAACACTTATTTTACTTTTTAGTGAAACTATATCTGAAGAGCTTAATTCTGAAGATCATATTTGTTGTGATATACCGTCAATTACAATATACATATTTTATTGTTGTTTTTGTGCATTTCCAATGCTTATTTTGCAATGGTACATCTTCATCTTGATTTTCAACTCAAAACCACAATTTGCTTCTATTTACTGTGAATTTTATCTAAATCTATCTACTGGGGATTTTAAATTTAAATTTGTACACTATAAATGGAAAATTCAGTGAGAAGTTTTCTTTCTTATTCTTCATTCCAATATCTTCACTTGAAGTTAAAAGAAGTAAATTCTTTGTTTTCCGGAAATGTTTATATAGCAAGATGTTATTTGTATCACCTGTCTAAATTTCACATTCCAGTAGTTTAATAGAACAGCTAATTTGTTTTTAATTATGCAGATCCTTTTTACATACTGTAGTTTTGATGTACAGGTACAGCAAATTGTAACACAGGAGGGTTTTTTTTTTAATTGGACAGACGCTAAGATTACAAAACTTTCTAATAGGAAAATATTTGGGTAAAACACGACTATGCAACTAGAGTCTACAAAAAAGACTGTTGAAAGCTGGAAAGCCTATGCATACCAAAATGTCTAAACACATAAGAAGATAAAGGTTGGTCTATTCCCAGGTATCCTTGTAAATGTGATACGTCTGGGAATATTTTTATATACACATAATTGAAAGTGAATAGTAAGTAAACAAATATAGCAACTATTCTATAAGGATTTGGGAATAGCACAAGCTCTTAAGGGGAGAATTGAGTTTTTAAAAAGTGAAAAGGAAACTTTATGACATTTATATATGTATTTGCTGATAGATATAGCTTTTATTTGTTTTTTAAATTTTTTCCCACTTTCAGATGGTAATGCCATTTGGATATTGTGAATGCCTGGTGGATAATTTAAAAAGTAACAGTGCAGTTTAATGCAGGACCATATTGCAACTAAATAAAGAAATGATCTCTGCTCTCAGTACTCACTGCTCACATATGTGCAGGGAATGGACTTGGGGTCTGTCTTCCTTCATTATATTTTGGAGACCATGGTATCAAACCAGACTTTACCACCACCTGGAATTCCTTTTAAGTCCCCTACTGAGGTTCATTTTCTATTCCCCACACTAGCTCTTTCACTCCTTTCCCAATCCCACTAAATGCAGTTTAATCCTTCACTCTCAGATGACCTTTCTTCTCACTTCAGACAGAAAATAAAATGCATTACATAGGAACTGGATCAACTTCTTCAAAAAGGCCAAAAAAAATGATAAAAGAAAGAAAAGAAAAGATACATACATGGATAAGTGTTTCTCTTGCAACTAAAATCTAATTTCCTCATCTCTGCCTTGATTCAATGCTCTTCTGTCTTCCCAGGGATTTCTTTAGTAGCACACTCTTATCTTTTATTCACTTCCTGTCTTCCGGATCTTTTTGTAAGTATTTGAAAATATTCAGGTTGTTTCATGGATGAAAAAAAGTAAATACTGTCCCTCCCTAGATAACTTACCTGTTACCTGGGGCCCATCTGGCAAGCTGTCAAAACCCCTCCTTTGTTTTACAGCCACTTTGCTTCATGGTACAGTTTAGTATACTGGTCATGTCATGTGCACTGCTTTTCTTTTGCTTCAGGTGAGAAGACACACACAAACACACACCACTCACTCTTCTTACATCTCTGGCCACTCTTGTAGAAACATTTTTTTAAAATATTTTATTTATTTATTCATGAGTGACAGAGAGAGGGAGGGAGAGGGAGAGGCAGTCTCCCCATGGAGCAGAGCAGGGAGCCTGATGTAGGACTCGATCCCAGGACTCCGGGATCATGACCTGAGCTGAAGGCACGTGCTCAACCAACTGAGCCACCTAGACATCCAGAAACCTTTTTTTTTTTTTTAAATCCACCCCCACACACACACACCACGGGCACCTATGTGGTAAAGTTGGTTAAGTGTGGAAGTCTTAGTTTTGGATCAGGTTATGATCTCAGGCTGGTGAGATCAGCTCTGTGTGGGGCTCCAGGCTGAGCCTGGAGCCTGCTTAAGACTCTTTCTCTGTCTTCCTCTGACTCTCCCCCTCTTTAAAATAAATAAGTAAATCTTAAAAAGAAAGAAAGAAAGAAAGAAAGAAAGAAAGAACAAAAGAAAGAAAGAAAAAGTGAAAGTAAGAAAGAAAAGGTACCTTTTTCTTTCCCAAACTTTGATTTGTTTTTCTTAAATGTATTTTCTAAGTCATCTTAATACTATAAATTTTTCCTGTCTCATTGATTTCCATGGCCTCAATTTTCGTCCATTTTTTAACTCCTCCAAAATTTATCTTTGCATCACAGCATCTCCTAGGTTTAGTAATGGAATTTTCAACTATGCATTAGACACACTCTTTGGATGTTAGGAAGGAACCTCAAACTCATCATGTTCACACTGAAATCTGGAGTTTTTGTCCCTGAATCCATCCTCCTATGTCTCTGGCTTAACACAGGACACCTGTCAAATCTGAAGTGACTAAAATAGGGGGCATTATCTGGAATCTTGTAAAAACTTCCTTAATATGATCCCTTATGGAATATTTTACAATTATGTAAAGTAACTTTTTTAGAAAAAATACAACTTAATGTTCTGTCTTTTCTTATATTCTTCTATGAAGTTAAATTAGTTCTTTCAATCATTATTTTTAAAATTTTCTCATTTTGGTTAAAATGAAAGAAACTTTCATTAGATTTTCTGTGGAAAAAAATATCATAATGGTTTCCTGATTCAGTAGAGTTCATTTTTGGTCAGCCTGGCTTTCTGTTTTTTAGTCTTCTACTGAGAAGTGAATACTTCAAATAGTTTTCTTAAGAAACAATAAAATAGTATAAATCATGCTATTTATATTTATAATACCATTCATTATGGATATACCAGCAAATATATTTTTAATTCTGATCATCCATTATTGATACACATGAAACCTGCATGCAAATATGAACTAAACTAATAAAAATTTATATCCCTGTTTTTAATCCATGAAGTGCCTGTCTCTTTTGCGTGATTTTCTATTTGTTTTTTTATATTATTTTTCGTGTTGATTTGTTACAGTTGTTCTGAATACTAAACTTTCTGTACTAAAAGTTTTCCCCACTATCTGAAAGTGGAATGTTCTTATGGAACCTCTTGTAAACTGAAATGGTGTAAAGTGAAGAAGCAATTACCATTAATTTATATGGAGAAAGTTTTGAGCGTTCCCAGAGCCAAAACTAACCTCTCTTAGGCTTTTCTGATCCTTTAGGACACATCTTGCTAACAGATGCACAAAGTAAATCAAGATAAACCACATATGCTCAGGGATACTATACAAAGCTCTGGCAGCTTGATGCTGAGAGGCTGCGTGTAGTTCCCAGGGAAAGAGTTAGGTGGTGCCAGTCTCACAACTTGGGGTAGGTGCTGCCTCTGTAATGCTTCACTGCAAAACAAACTCTGAATTTTTGTTTTTTGACTTTTATCCTTAAAGTAAAAAATCCTCTTTGGATTTCTTTCAGATAGCAGAGGATACTTGTACTAAAGTAGGGTTTTTTTGTTTGTTTTAAGTAGGTTCCACACCCAGAGTAGAGCCTAAGGCCAGGCTTGAACTCTCACAACTTTGAGGTCAAGACCTGAGCTGAGGTCAAGAGTTGGATGTTTAACCGGCTGAGCCACCCAGGTGCCCCTAAGGTAGGTCTTTTCTAAAGGCCAAGTGATATAATGTGACTTTTTGAAAAGTGGGGGATACATGTATTTTCATATTTATCAGTTTTTGACTTGTCTTTTAAGCTTTTGAAAAGATACTTATAATACACATTTATAAGGAAAGTATAAATCCATATTTATGGACAATGCTACCATACCTTTGCTCATTTTTTAGTAGAATTTAGAGCCCTCAGAGCAGTAACCAGTGGTATTTCTGATTTTACCTTTCTCTTTTCCTTCAGTTCTACATTTGGATCGATAAAAATGTATCCATTATAGTTCTTTTATACTTGGAGGAACAACTGCTTCTCAAATAAATAAATATATATCTGCCTCTTTAAACATGTTGTTCTTTAATGACACATAATTATTTTAATATTCATCATTAAAATTAGTAATATGTCAAAATTAATAACTAACTATATTAATATTAATATAGTATTTTAATATTAAGAACCAATAATTCAATAAATGTATACAACACAAACACAAGAAATTGACATCATAATATCTCTGCCTCATGGAAACACAATAACTTTCCACAATGCTTTGTTTGTATTATTCTATATAATTGCTTTTGCTACCCCAGTAAGAATCATATCTGCCAATATAGTTTTTAGTGTAGTATTATATATAGAGATTTAAGAAATAATGTTTTTATTAAAATTTTCTTTGTATGATCAAAACTCTTTATTATTTTATCTTCAGATGCATATTACCTCTCATACTTGAGTCATGCGTGTTATATGAAAACCTCATCTAAAAACTGTTATGCATAGAATGAATGGATATTATAAATCAAAACTATGTTGCTGGCACTACCTCAAATATCTGTTTACGCATATAAATGATTACAGGTTCTCAGTACAAAGAAAAATTAAAATAAAATATACTGTATACCCGTTCTGATGTGTCAAATATAGCCTTTTTTTTTTTCAAAACTCCAAATATTATACAAAGTATATACATTTAAGAGTACTCTGATATTAAAACGTGATACTCATATCTTCTTTAAGATATTTATGAGTGAAAAAATAGAAGATTAACTTAAATCTCTATACTACCAAACATCTGGTACATTCCTGTTAAAGTCAGTATCAAAGCAACAATGGCTCTTACTACTATTACTATTCATTACTGTTCTACGATTCATTTTTTGCTAATGCAATAAATAAGATAAATAAATGAGATTAATAAGCTAGAAATGAAAATAGTTATTATTATATACATATTATGTATGATCACCTAGCAATAAATCTCAAGAGTCAACTAACCACTAACCATAAATAATTTAAAAAATCTATAAAATGGTAAGTTAAAAAGTCTATACAAATAATATACAAAAAGTAAAAATAATATATGAACAAAAATAAAAAATTTTCTTCACTGTCCTAAAAAAAGCCTGACTAAACATAAAGCCTTAACATACTACAGTTGTCAATTATTTGCACATTATACTAAGTTATCCATAAATCAAATTCAATCCAAACATAATTATATAATCTGTGGAACTCAACACATTAATTCTAAAATTAATATTGCAGATTAAAGGGCTAAGAATAGCCAAGAAAATCTTGAAGATCAGATTTTTTGGCATGAAATTAATCATATTTTAATATATCTCTAGGAAATATATTTTTTCAGCATTGATTTTTTATACTTTTCATCATTTATTTCTATTTTTATTTTTTAGCATGTCATTTTTTTCATATCATTCTTTTTTACTGATCTATGGAAGTTCCTCATAGATTAGTGGTAGTACATTTTGTTTATTGTATATAGAAAATGCAATGGTAACCTACCATTCTGGCTTGTCACTTAACTTAGTTTATAATGTCTTTTCTCAGGAAGATGGTTTTAATTTTCCTTCAAGACTTTTGAAGAGATTTTGCATTTTGCTTGGGGAAGACTTCTGTATTCCATGATTATGTTATATGGTATTTGTATTGTTTGGGAAATTATTAAGATTTTTGGCTTAATACAAGGTCCAATTATGCCACTATTTTATAGGTCTTGAAAAATAAGTGCATTTTTAAAATATTATACAGACTTAATGATTGATGCCTCCCATTGATTTTGTCTAAAAAACTCATTACATAATTTTTCTTTGTAATTTGATGACCATAACTGTTCAGTGTACACAATTTTAATGACTACAGCATCTTCTTTGTAATGTGTCACAACAGTATCATAAAATTTCATTGTAAGAACTACATTATTCAATCTTTTTTTTAAAAAAAATAAAAGATTTTATTTATTCTCAGAATATTTATGTATTCTGTGTGAGAGACACACACAAGAGAGGAAGAGACATAGGCAGAGGGAGGAGAGGAGGGAGGAGAGGCAGGCTCCATACAGCCAATGTGGGACTCGATCCCGGGACTCCAGGATCATGCCCTGAGCTGAAGGCAGAGGCTCAACTGCTGAGCTACCCAGGCGTCCCAACATTTGTTCAATCTTAACTAGAATTTATTTTCTTCCTATTGCTTCTTAAACTTGTTGCTATTTTCTTTCTTTAGTTCATTTTTATGTTGCTAGGTAAAATTATCAATGTTTTTTAAGATATCATGATTAAATTGATCAGTTTCCAATTTTTTGCATATTTAAAAATGCATTTATTATCCATTTTTTTTCTATTGAGGTGTAAGTGAAATACAGTAAAACACACAAATCTTTTTTTTTTAAGATTTTATTTATTTAGTCATGAGACACACACACGGGGGGGGGGGGGGAGAGAGAGAGAGAGAGAGTCAAGACAAAGGCAGAGGGAGGAGAAGCAGGCTCCATGTAGGGAGCCTGATGTGGACTCGATCCCAGGACTCCAGGATCACGCCCTGAGCTGAAGGCAGATGCTTAACCTCTGAGCCATCCAGGCATCCCAAAACACACAAATTTTAAGTGTACATTTCAATCAGTTTTAGAAATGCATATGCCTATGTGACTGACACCCTTATATACATTTATATCACCTCAGAAATGTCACTCAAACCCCTTCTTCCCCAATTTCCCCATCATCGCAAAGTGGCCACTCTACTAATGATTTTATCACAGATTAATTTAACTAGTCTATAATTTCCTATGTATTCTTTGTTCTTTTTCCTTCAAATGTGTTTTTGAGATTAATCATGTTGATAGATTTAGCATTTTGTATTTATTTCTTGCTGAAAATACTCCATTTTATAGGTATACCATAGTTTGTCAATTCAGTCTCCAAACTGAGATATTTGAACTTCTAATTTACCATTTTTATTTCTGGATCTAATTTTTTTATTTATTACAGGATAAATTTCCAACTTGCTACTTTATATGTTCCTGATGAGGAAAGCATGATTGGCCAGATGCCTTTTCAGGTGGTAGTTTAGTTATCCTAATATTTATTCCATTGTGTTAATTCTGCACCTTGTCTTGCTTGTTGTAGTTGTTATTATTGTTGTTGTCTTTATGCTTGGAATTTTTTCTGAACTCTGCTGACAAGAATGTTCAATTTCTTAGAAATCTTTTTAAATTTAGATTGGACTTTGGGTTTCTTTGTTTGGTTCCTCTTTCTCTTCTCCTCTAACTTCTTAGTGTTTTCCAGAAATAATTTACATTCTCACATTCACTCATGGCTCCAATCCAATACTTATATAGATTTTTAAAAATCTTTCTATCATTTCAGTGGGAATTGGATAAGGGAGCAAAGAGAAAGTTATTCATTCCATTTGCTCTTTTTAAACAACAAGCTACCTCCTCATTGCATGCTCCTTATTACTTTTTATTGCAATTTCCTATGAACACGTCTTTACCTTTCATTATCCAATGACCTCAGTGAGTATAAAGCCATGTTTATCTTTTTTAAAAAAACACTTTAGGGGCACCTGGGTGGCATAGTCAGTTGAGTATGGACTAGGTTTCAGCTCAGGTCATAACCTCAGGGTCCTGGGATCAAGCTCTGCCTTGGGCTCTATGCTCAGTGTAGAGTCTGCTTAAGATTCTCTCTCCCTCTCCATATGCTCCTCCCCCCTCTCTCCCTCTCTCAAATAAATAAATAAATCTTTAAAAAAATACTTTATTGATGTATGTATTGACATATAAAAAGCTGTACATATTTAATGACTACAATTTGATGAGTTTGGAGATAAGCATATACCTTGAAACCATAATATATATGTATATATATATTACATTATATTATACTATTAAATTATATATATAATGGATACAATGGAATATATTGTATCAATATAATGTAATTGGAATATTACTCAACCATAAAAAAGAATGAAATCTTGCCATTTGCAATGGTGTTGATGGAGCTAGAGTATATCATGCTAAGCAAAAAAAGCCTGTCAAAGATAAGTACCATATCATCTCACTCATATGTGTAATTTAATAAACAAAACAGATGAAGAGGGGCACCTGGGTGGCTCAGTGGTTGAGCATCTGCCTTTGGCTCAGGTCGTGATCCTGGAGTCCTGGAATCGAGTCCCACATCAGGCTCCCTGCAGGGAACCTGCTTCTAAAATCTGCCTGTCTCTGCTTCTCTCTCTGTGCGTCTCTCATGAATAAATAAATAAAATCTTAAAAATAAAAAAAAATAAACACATGAACATAGGAGAAGGGAAAAAACAAGAAGGAAGCAAACCATGAAAGACTCTTAACCATAAAGAACAAACTGAGGGTGGCTTCAGTGAAGGTGGGTGGGGTAATGGGCTAAATAAATGATGGATATTAGGAGGGCATTTGTTGTAAAGAGCACTAGATGTTACATGTAAGTGATGAATCACTGAATTCTACTCCTGAAACTAGTATTACAACTAGTATTACACTACAGGTTAACTATCTAGAATTTAATTAAAACTTGAAACAACAACAAAAAAGAGAATAATATAAATGATAGAAGGAAAATGTCAATAGTTTGTTTTTTACAGTATTTACCACCCTTTAGGAGAAAATAGCATATTTTGGGAGCTTTATATTTCAAGAGAGAATTTGGGAACATTCAGATGGCATTATCTTTATACAAATTGTTGACGTAGAACTTTATGTTGTTATAGTTGTCTCCTTGCTATTTTTACTCCCAAGATGATGTTATAAAAGATTTATCTAAGATAATCATGTGGCAAGACCATTTTGTGTTATGTAAAAGTCTAATTTGTTGATTAAATTTTTTTATTTACTATGCTCCTTTGTTTTCTTTTTTATAAGGATTTTGATTGTTTAATAACAATTAAAAAGGGCATCAAATGTGGGTCACAAGAAGCCAAAAAGTTCAAAAGAATGACTAAGAGAAGCCCTTGTATACATTTTTGATTATGAAAGATTAGGATACAGATGTATAGTAGCAAATTTCTTCTTATTATAGGAATTATAGGGTAGGGATTATATATATGTACACTTGGTAGTGTGTAGGGAATATATATATATATATAATATACATGCACACATACTTACTTAGATGGCCCTTGTGTATTTACACAAATAAATACACAAGTAAAACTTTATTCTTATTTAACAGTAATAGCCTCAATATATATCTATGTAGTTCATTTCAACTAATTTGTAGTAAGAACAGAAATGAGACATTATACTTGTCAGTAAACATGCTAAGGCATATTCCCTAAAATAAGTGATAGTCATGTTAGCAATATGACTGTGTAAATTGTTCAACCAAATTTATAGAATAAACTACTTTAAAGGAATTTTGTGGTTTCTAGCTAAATCCTACTCTGGTCTAAGCATTTGAAACCCTCCAAAACTCTCTGACAAGTGATCTTACTATCTCAAATTGAGTGATTACAAGCATTAGCAGAGTAACTGAAGTCATTGTTGCCAAGTGGTATCATTCTGCCTATTGTGAACTGAAATCACTTCCGTTTAAATGGTATTCATTGCCCCTTGCCATACTTCAACTCTTTAAAGCCTGTTGTAATGAATTGCAGGAGGAGAATCACAAAATGTCTCCCATAGTGAAAATAATATTACACTTTTCCATCAATAACCATGCCTACACTGATTAATATCTTCTCTTCATATATATTTTTGTTTCAAATATGAAATATAACTACTTTTGGCCTCAGTTACATATATATATATATATACCTTGTAAAACACATTGTTTGGATTTGATTTCTAAAACATATTTTTGCTGTGTCTGAGTAAACTTGGGAAAGGTAAACGCAAAATTATTTTTTTGCATGACAAAACTAATTCCCAAAATTAAAATTAAGATAATGTCCAATATATTTGGGCTATAACAATTATGAGACCATGTGAATTTTACATATTCTTTATTGGATGAACTTGGTTATTCTTTTATTTATATGAACATTGTTTTCTCCATTTTAACATTACTACTTTATTTTCCTCTTATGTAAAAATTACTAAATTGTGTTAAGTAATTAAATCTAGCAGTATATTTAATCTTCACTTGTGATTTGATCTGAGTAGCCAAGGTCTTTTAGATAAAATTTAGGCTCTCTAAATGTAGATTTTTTTTCCTTACACATATTGCAAATATACCAAAACTTTCATACATTTTTATTACTAAAAGAAAAAGAAAAATCATTTGATGATACTTGCTCTGTGTCAGGAACTATTCCAAAATCGTGACCTACATTAATACATTTAATCCTCTCAAGAGATGTATGAGATACGTGCTGTTATTTTCACATTTTACAGATTTGAAATGGCAACAGGGAAGCTAAATAACTTGCCTAAGGTGACATAACTGGTGTAGTTTGGCTAATAGCAGTCTGTTTCACTGTCCAAGCTATAGTCACTTCATTATACTAAAGGTTTTTACATTCAATTCCTATGAAAAACAAACAAGCTTGACATGACCACTGTATGATCTCTTCCCTTCCCTTCCTTGCTACTATTTTGAATTTGAAGGTAACATTTAATTAACAAATTAATTTGGTATTTTGTAAGAAATGGACAGTTCTAAATTAATGATTCTGAAAAACAGAAAGCCCCTCTAGATAAACATAGCCTATAAATCATGAACTGTTTACTATTTTTTTTATCTAGTAGAGTTTGTTGCATATAATTGCAAAATAAATACCCGTCATCATCATAGCTCTTCCTGGCAGTTTTGGAGAGGTTAATGTATTTCTGACAATGGAAATTTACAGGAGGAGTAAAAGCACATTTTAATCTGAGTACCAGGCATGAAGTTAAACATTTATAAACTATAGTGGATCGGTATTGCATAGATTAAAATCAGGAAGAGTATTCTAACAATTAGATATTCAAGTCTGATTGAATATTTTTAGGAAATAAAATAAAATAAAATAATTGGCACTATTAATAATCTTATTAACAATTTTTGGTCTCGATTCTGTTAATTTTTTAATGAAATATGCATAGTTTTTTAGAATAAAGATAACCATTTGAACTGAAGATTTAATATAGTTAAACATTATCTTGTTATAACCCTTATCCTCTATTACAGGGAAGAATCAAGGTTTATAGCCCTCAATATTTAGCAATTATGTAAATTGACTATTAGAACTATTACAAATGGTTTTCATGGTAGACAACAAAAACATTTTTTTAATACTCTTCATGTTGTTGAGGCGCCTGGGTGGCTCAGTCGGTTAAGTATCCAACTCAACTTTTGCTCACGTCATGATCTCATGAGTTGTGAGAACAAGCCCCAGACTGTGCCCTGTGTCCAGCTCCATGCAACTGGAAGTCTGCTTGAAGATTGTCTCCCTCTGCCCCTTCCCCTACTCTCTCTCTTCCTCTTTTTAAATAAATAAATAAATCTTAAAAAAATACCCTTAATATTGTCTTTTGATTACAAGTTTTTTCATTTTTTAAAGTTTCACTTACCATTTTATTTTCTTTCATTATTATTTCTGTGTCTTGAGAAATTTTTCCCTATGCACATAGTTGAGAAGATAATCCCCACATATTTTCTTCTAGGAGACTTGTATTTTTAGTTATGTTTTATTTATGGTATTTTAAACTAACTTTTTGTATCATGTGAGATAGGGGTTGAGATTCATTAATTTTAATATGGTCATCTAGTTCTAGCACCAATCACTGAAAAGATTTTCCTCCTTCATTAGGTTATTTATTTATTTTTAAGGATTTTATTTATTTATTCATGAGAGACAGAGAGAGAGGCAGAGACATAGGCAGAGAGAGAAGCAGGCTCCCCTCAGGGAACCCAATGTAGGACTCAATCCCTAAACTCCAGGATCAGGCCCTGAGCTGAAAGCAGAGCTTAATGGCTGAGCCATCCAGACATCCCCTCCATTAGGTTATTTAATGCATATGTGGGAAATCAATGAATTATAAAAGCATGTAAATAATTTTATACTTAAATACCATACTGTTTCAATAATTGTTAGGTTATATTAAGTATTGAAGTCAAGTAGAGTTGGTCTAACTATTGTTCTAGTTTAGGACTCGTTCATGACCCTTAGCTTTTCACATTTTTATATATACTTTAAAAGCACTCAAACTTAATTCCTTTAAAAAGGCCCTCAGAAATTTAGTTTGGAATTGCTAATATTAAACCTGCACATCAATTTACAAATAATTGAGTTTTTAACAATATTCCATCAACTAATCCATGGACATTATAAATCTTAACAATATTTTGTGATTTTCAATGGAGAGATATATCACATATTTTGTTAAATTGATCTGCATTTTATTTTTGTCACTATTGTAAATAAATTATTGTTTGTATGCATAAATACAACTACTGTTAATATACTAAGATGCAGGGGATCCCTGGGTGGCTCAGCAGTTTAGCGGCTGCCTTTGGCACAGGGCATGATCCTGGGGTCCCAGGATTGAATCCCACATGGGGCTCCCTGCATGGAGCCTGCTTCTCCTTCTGCCTGTGTCTCTGCCTCTCTCTCTCTCTCTCTCTCTCTCTCTGTGTCTTTCATGAATAAATAAAATCTTTAAAAAATTATATACTAAGATGTATGTAGTTTGTATACTGAATTTTATCTGTGACCTGGATAAATTTGCTTATTAGTTCTAGTACTCTGATTATAGATTCTTTAGGATTTTCTACATGAACAATTTTGCTTTTTGTGGATAAAATCTGTTTTCTATCTCTGCAATTTTTGTGTCTTTTATTGCTTCCTCATGACTTATTGCATGGACAGGAGCTGTAGGTACGATGGTGAATAGAAGTGGTGAGAGTGGACAGTCTTACCTGGTTCTTGATCTTAGAGGGAAAGGGTCTAATATTTCATGATTTATGTTTGATGTTAAATGTAAGTATTTTGTATGTGCCCTTTATTATATTTCAGAATATTTTTTATATTTCTAGTTTGCTGATAGTTTTTATCAAGCATGGGTATTAAAAAGTTGTCAAAGGCTTTTTTCTGCCTCTATTGAAATTTATTTTTATTTTTTTTCTCTTTGGCATATATATTAACTTCCATTGTTTTATTTTCAAATATTTTTCTTTATGTTTATATTAACATAAATTAAGTTTGGTTAATTTTAAAACAATTTCATACTCACAGAATAAACTTAGCTTGGTTATACGGTAGTATCCTTTTTATATGTTGTCAGATTTGTTTTGCTAAGATTTGTTTAGTATTTTATCTATATTTATAGGATGAAGCCCCAGTTAGTTATGATGTATTATTATTTTTTATTTCTTGATGGATCTGATTTAATAATGTTTTAGTAAAGGATTTATGCATGATGTTATGGGGGATTGTTATATGTATTTTGTTCTTATCATGCCTTCATTGACTTTGAACTCAATGTTGCTTGGCTTCAATAAACAAGTAGAAAACTACTCTCTAAACTTTCTAAGGTGTGTAAAGTTTGTTTGTTTGTTTTAATGCTTGTTAGAATTTATAATTAAACACTCCCCTCACATGGAAGACTCCTGACTCTGGGAAACAAACTAGGGGTGGTGGAAGGGGAGGAGGGCGAGGGGTGGGGGTGACTGGGTGGTGGGCACTGAGGGGGGCAAATATATGTTGGCAAATTGAACACCAATAAAAAATAAATTTACTATAAAAAAAAACACTCCCCTCCTGGAGTTTTCTTTGAAAGACATTTTGTTGCAGCTGCTTTTAAAATGCATTATTTTATTTTTTACATTAGGCTATCCTGATTTTTGGGGGGAAGACATTTTGTTGCAGCTGCTTTTAAAATGCATTATTTTATTTTTTACATTAGGCTATTCTGATTTTTGGGGGGAGATTAATTTTGATAAATTGCTTTCAGTGACTATGTCGATATATTCTAACTTGTCAAATTTATTGATTTAAAGTTATTTATAAAATTTCCTTTGCTTATATTTAAAATCTGAAGGATCCATATTTCTATTTCATTCTCATTATTAGTAATTTGTGTTTCTTTTCTTTTTTTATACTAACTTGTTAGATTGTATACTTTTTAAATTAATTGTTTAAAAGAACCAACTTCTTAAAAAATATCTCTACCATTTGGCTATGTCTTAATTTCTTGATTTCTAATGTTAGTGTAAATTTATTTCTATGTAATTACTTTATAAGTTTATATATTATCTTTAACATTTAGTACATTTAGTAAAAACAGTTTGCAATTTTTGAAGAATGCATGTATTCCTTTTTGAACAACGGGTTAGTTATAAATGTGGTGTTTAGCTAATAGCATTTGTGGCTTTTCTAGACATTTTAGTAAGAATCATTTTTATTTTTATTCAGTTTTCTGGAAATATCAAGAATTGCTTTATTGGCCAGCAAGCATATAGTCCATCTTTGGGAACAGTCCATGTGGACTTGAAAATATTATTATGCAATTTTGGGGTGAAATGTCTGTAAGACTCAATGAAACCAAGAATGTTGATAGTGGTATGTAACTTTACCTCATATTTCTCCACTTTTTTCAATCAAATAATGAGAGAAGCATGTTAAAATCTTCAGCAATGATTGTGGGTTTTATTTCTCATTCTACTTAAGGGTTTATCTTTGTATTTACTATGAAGCTCTAGTACTAGCCAAACACACATATATTATTGATTATTGTCTGCCTGATAAATTGACCTTTCATTATAAAATTTCCCTTTCTATCTATGGTAATACTCCATCATTGAAAGTCTATTTTATCTAACACTGATACAGCCACATCATTTTTTATATACTTACTATTTGATACAGTGTAATTATTTTTCTTCTTTGTCAATCTTTCTAGGTCTCTATTTCTAATATGTGTCTATATTTAATGTGGATCTTGCTTTTAATTCAATCTGACAATTTTATCAATTTTATCTTTCAATTGCAGTCTTCATTCTCTATTTTATGTAAAAGTTGACATAACTCGGCTTAGATCTACAATTTTGTTCTTTTTAATTTTTCTTGATAAATTTATTTGTGCATTTGGGTTTGTTCAGATTTCAATTTCAATTCATCATACAAACTATGCTAGTATTAAAATCATCTCAATAACATATGTATGCCTGTGTCAAACCCACTCTTCCTTCCCTTTTTACCCAGACCAGGAAATTACTCCTGGACTTTAAAGTGGCAGCAAGGTTTGATTCCCCTACCAATGGCTCATCCATCTCTGGAACTTAATTTATTAGCCATATGAGAATATGTTAAGGAAACCTAACTCAAAATTGGAGTCAGGAAGCCATGAAAGGAGAGCTGTCAAGCACATACCATTCTGTGTAGTTCGCATAGTCCAGCAGAAAGAGGGAAGATTTACTCTCAGGGCAATAGCAGGCTATAGATACACTGCAATAGTCAGCTGCCCTGGCCTGCACCCAATGAGAGGGCACCACCACTTCCAATTGTCATTTTCTTCCAATGAACTTTTCTTTAAAAAAACCTCTCCCAACTTCCTCTTTTCATCTATAAAAGGAAGCTCTCCTCTGTTCTCTAGACTTGTCTATAGTTCACCACAATTTGCTTGTAATTGTAATTAAATTGTAATTCCTCTGTTATTTCCTAATAAACTTTATTTTGCTGGCTAAATTGCTTACCTATTTCTTTTAAAAGGTCGACAGCCATCTATACAGCTTTTAAATAACTTGAAACAAATACATTATTTTCAAGTATATCTTGTCCTTTCTTATTGCTACCAGAGCTATGGTCTTTTGTGACTTTCTACATTATAATCAGACATGAGTATCTTATAATGAGATATATCCTCCAGCAATTTTTAAAAGAAAGTTATTGTCTCTTATAGACAAACAAATAAAATGAAACAGAGTTTATAGTCATACAGCCCTGGGCTTGTCTCTTAGTTTCTTCATTTTCTACCTGTGACATGGAGAAGTTACTTAATTTTCATAGCTTCAATTACTATACCTATAAATCCTATTTCTTACAACCAACCATATATGATTATGAATATTAAATGAGATCTTATATGTAAATTACTCAGACTATTCCTAGACTGTGGTAGAAACTCAACAAATATTGAACTCTTGTGCATACATAAATTTAGATAATTCTGCATAAGTTTATATCATAAAATAATTACAAAAATATTACCTTTTCTAAAACTTAAAATTGATCAAAGTCTCATGCCACTCTGTGCCCCATGCCCACAACTGTGGTAGGGCATGAGCAATGGCAAGGCCCTGCTCAGCCTTCCTGCCCAGCTCCTCCACAGCCTCTACAGGCACCCGTAGCCACACCCACACCGGTAGCTGTCCACATCCACGTGTCTTCTCACACCTTGTCAGTAGGCAGTGCCCAGGCTGAAGAAGCAATTCCACAAAGCCACTCAGAAATGAGTGAGAAGTTTGGAGGGATAGAAGGAACCAAGTTAGATGATGACTTCAAAGAGATGGAGAGGAAAGTTGGAGTCACCATCAGGGCTGTGATGGAAATAATTATCAAAACAATGGAATACCTTCAAGCAAACCCAGCTTCTAGAGCTAAACTGAGTATGACCAACACCATGTCAAAAATCTGCATCCAGGAGAAAAAGCCATGGTATATCCAGGCAGAAGTGCTGCTGGCAGAGGCCATGCTCAAGTTTGGAAAAAAGTTTGAGATGATTGTAACTTTTACCTAGCACTTGGTAAGGTGGAGAAGCCATTCAAAATCTCTTGGGGGTTTAAGACTCTTTGGTCATGGAAGCGAAGTGGAACTTCATTGACCTTCTTCAGAACTTTCTTGGCAGAGAGCTGAGGGAAATTCAGCATCATCTATAGAGGTTGGATGGTTGAAGCCTGGACTTGGATTATGAGAAGAAAAGACAAGGCAAGATTCCAAATGAAGAGCTCCAGGAGGATTGTGAGAAATTTGGTGAGTCTCAAAAAGTTGCTGAGCATGTTCAACAGGTGAGCCAGCTTTCTGCACTCTTCCAAGCCCAGCTGGAGTACCATAAGTGGACAGGCCAGATCCTGCAGCAAGTTACCCTCAGATTGGAAGAAAGAATAAGACAAGCTTCACCTCAGCCTACGGGGAATATATTTTTTGTCCTAAAAATATAAGTATTCATGTTAATTCTCTTTAAATTAATTCAAAAAGAAAATCCCTGAAATTATATTTTTGATACTAACATTGAAATAAAGTATTATCCTCATTGTTAAATATATCTTTACTTCATCTATCTCTCTACTTTTCGCCCAGCCTTTATTGGAAATAACATATTCTCATTTTCTGATCATAAAATATTTCAACCCCTAAGTCAAACCTACTATGACATATCAAAAATATTTTTCTTGGGATGCCTGGATGGCTTAGCACTTGAGATCTGCCTTAGGCTCAGGGTATGATCCCAGGATCCTGGATTGAGTCCTCCATCGGACTCCCTGTGGGGAGCCTACTTTTCCCTCTGCCTCTCTCTGTGATCTCATAAATAAAAAAATCTTCAAAAATATTTTTCTTTAATAATTTAAGTAGAATATTATTATATTTATTTGTACATAGGAAAATTAATAGTTATGTTTTAAGACAACAAAACAACAATTAACATTTGTAACAAGGAAGTCAGTTAACATACTTAAATATGGTTTAAGATATATTTCCTTAGGAAGGTGGACTTATGTTTGCTTAAAATCTGAATTTGCCTTATTAAAGATATTAGTGGAACAAGCAATTGAACATTTGAATTTCACATGTCTTCATTTCAGAATAGATATATGGTTATAATGAAAACTGCTGTCATAGTAAAATAACTCCATACTGGTCTGCAAATGGAAATATAAAAACAATTGAAATTAAGAACTACATTTTTTTCTGTGTCTGGCAATTCAACATACTTGCATGTATTTGTTTTCATGCAGATACAGACAAAAACCACACATGTTTTTGGTTATGGTATCAGAGTAACAGCAAAACCAAGAACACTTGCTTTGAAGTACATAGTTCAGATATGTCTCTTTAACAATTTAGAAGGTCATTTTAATTCAGAATTATCTAAGGACACATAGTATTAAATAACAATAAGCAAGCATTGCATAATGAAGAATATGTACTAATACTTAATTATGCATATGTATTTGTGTATGAATCTGTATACTTAGTAAATTACTGTAGGTATGTACTTATAAATAGCATGTGTGACTGGGTTAAGAATCCTCTCTTCCAGCTAATGGGCTCCTGACATCTTTTGTCAAACTCTGGCAACTTTACACTCTGCATATGGGGGCAGCAATGTATTTGGAAGCAAGGGCACACTAATTGATTTTTCCTAAAACTGATTATAGAGCACAAACACGCTTTTTATTAACTTTACATGTTTACCTCTAGTGACTTTAGCATGCAAAGTGTGATACTCTTCTACTACTCTTTTTTCCCACTACCCAGGGAGCAACACGTTTCGCAGCCATTACAGACAAGTGAAGCCAGAAATTTCCTTCATTCTGATTAAAATTCTCTTTTTTTTAGTTCTCATACTTCTGTTTCCTTCTGGATCCATTTTGATTATTTCTAATCTTAGTGATAATGTTTTGATTATTCTCTATTTATAGCTATAACCCTTCAGAGGTTAATTCTTAAAGTGCAGATGTTATGTCTCACTTGTAAACTTCAGTAATCATGTTTCTAATGATACAGCTATTTTAATTATTCAATTTTTAAGCTTACATATTTTACAAATTTTTGAAAGAACAGCTTCAAGAGACTTATTTCAAACTCAACAGGCACTTGTCAACCTGATTTTGGTGTAGGGCAGTCTTTTTATGTATAATATTTCATTTATTCTTCATAAACTCTATGACAAAAGCATTGATAATCATGTTTCTCATATTAGATGTGAACCTACTGCCCTGAAATTTTAACTCATCTGAAAACCTGTGAGTACTCACTACTGTGCTGTTGTATATATATATATATATGGCTTTATGATTACAAAGGGGATATCCTAAGTAAACCATTGTACAAAAATAGCCACTGCACTACTAAAATGCTTCTTTCTAGATATTTTGCTAAATAGTTCTTGCAACAAATTATTCTACTGCAAATGAATTGTCTATCCTGAGGCTATTTTAATTCCTAATACCAGCACTGTACTGACATACTAAATATTATGAGTTCCTATTGTCTCCTTCTGTTACTGCTTTGCTAGGTTTTCTTGTTTCATTATGATAAATCTACCACATATGGAAATAGTTTCCTCTTGCATGTATGCACACACATTCACACACATGATGGGACATGTGTACATGCACACAAATTCACACACACACACACACACACACACACACACTTCTTATTTTTTTGATCAAAATATTTGGATATAGTGAACTAGGTTAGGAGAAATCCAGTCTCCTTTGGGTAAAACCCCGCAGATATTTGATAAATACTACAATAAACCTTAAGTCAACACTTAGTTTAAAATGGAACATACTCTATAAAGTTGAAGCTTATGAAGAACAAAGCAAATGTAAACAATATTCCAGATCTCCGGCCAACTAAAATTTCACTGACATCTTGTAGGTGGAGAAAAAAGTCAATAATCTCTATAAATCTTACTGACTTCATACCAGAGGGACAGCATCATTTATTAAAATGCTGAGAAGTTGATAATGATGATGATGATAAGCAAAATGGATAATAGTGTCTGGGATTTTGGAGGCCTTCCACCTACACTTTCTGCATGTATAAAGAGAAAAGCAAGCATCTGGCATACCAGATGGTTTATATTTGTGATGCCCAAGGAAAAAAGACTATGGAAGACAGAAAGACATGTTCCTACTGATACTAATAGTTTGGTATTCAAATTATGCTATAAGCATTTTTTCTCTATAGGAGATTAATGTTACTATGCATCAAAAAGAAATTTTAAAAATGAACTCTTAAGGCAAGAAGCATAGTGAATATAGATGTATTGTTCTTTGAAAGAACTGAATTCCCTAATTATCTGAGGAGGTTTACTAGTTCTAACAGTATTATTTTTTCCAACTTCTGGCCAACCACAGCTCAGTGTAGAATGGCCCCTGTCAGTCTTCACTCTGCTCATGTTTCTTCCTTATTCAAAACATGACAGATTGATCACCCTTATTTTGTGACATATTTTAATGTTTGTCTAAAGAAGGATTTTCTCGCAAAATATATAGGCTACTATGTTCTCCAGTAGGTATTTGGCTCAGGGCACTTCTCAGGGCACACAAGTCCTGTATTTTAGCACCCATTGCCGAGTAAGACTCTTCCCTGGGAATTTTCTCAAACAATGGGATGCTTGAACACCAGCCACTTAGGCCATCAAGAACACAAGGGGTCAAGCACAAAAGGGATTTTAGGTTCTTTTAAACATTTGATAAAAAGAAAATGAAGAGAAAATTGACCGAATTTGGTGAATTCAACACTAGACTTAGTGTGGTACGTAAGCCCAAATAATTCAAATTTTGGAGTGCAGGTAAATATTAGACTGTCATATGATATTTGGTTGAGGTAATATGGATAGATCCTCATGAGTGATGGTGACTTTCCTCTAGAAAAATCAGTGTCAACATTCAACCATTCACAGAAGTAAGTGGTCAAGACTAAGGCAAAACATAGGCTAAGGCTGACAAGTAGGTTTAGTGTCAGGGGCAGTTTGGGCGAACACTCTGGCATAGACAAGTTTGGGGAAATTTCAAATTAGGGGATGAAACTTTCCTTAGTTACATGGAGCCAAGTCAGATGGAAGTAATGAGCCAGTCTTTGAAGAACAACTAAAGAAATAGTAATTCTCTGTTACTTACTGCATTATCTTTTCCTTCTATTCCTTAAAGTCTTGAAAATACTTTTAGACCAGTGTGTGCTGTGATGTGGAGAACTAGGAAGTGCCTGTTCTCCATTCAGGACTAAGTGAAATCTTGTCATTCTTCTTCATCGTCTTCTCCCTTAATGCATTTGCTGTGGTTTATTGGCTAGGGTCTTTTTCTCAAATATTTTCCTCAGATGAGTTGCTTTGATCAGATATTCTCTGTCATTGTGATGATCTCATTTATCTTCCATCTACCCTGATAGAAGAATGATATCTTGGCTAGAGACAGGATTCTAGGATTGCAGTCATTTTTTTCTCAGTAGAGTATAGATTCTCCTATCTTTTCATCGGCTTTCAGAATTGAAGATGAGAAATGCAATCATTTTTTTTCCTCATTGTACAAAAAGTTTTCTTCTGCCGTAGGCTTATAATATTTTTTTTCTTTAGGAATAAATAATTTTAACCTATTTTAATCTTAAACTAAGCCTAAGTAAATATTCATTCTTTTTTTTTAAAGATTTTATTTATTTATTCTTGAGAGACACACACAGAGAGAGGCAGAGACATAGGCAAAGGGAGAAGCAGATGCCCCACAGGGAGCCTGATGGATTTGATCCCAGGACCCTGGGATTTTGACCTGCGCTGAAGGCAGACCACTGAGCCACCCAGATGCCCCATAAATATTCTTTTTTTTAAAAAAAATCAATTATTTTGACTACATAAACTAATTCTTCAGGCACAGGTCTGCCCTCTACTTAGGGATGTTTCTTTCCAGTATTTCCTGATTTTCTTCCTAGCCTTTTAACTACTTTTTTTTTTTCTTTTGAAAAACTTAATTTGCACAAATGAGAGCCCTTGAATTTATTGAACACATCATTACTCCCTTTCTCATAATTCCCTTTATTTTTTTCTCTTCTTTTTGAGATCATTTTAAAATTTCCTATTTTGTATAATTATTTCTAGCTTCAACAGTGTATATGTTTCTTTTTGGTTAAATTACTAATTTCTTATTTGTTTTTAGTTTGAACATATGTTCTTAACTTTTCAGGATATACTATTTTCTTAATATAAATCTTCAGAAATGATACATATCTGTACCTATCTTTTTAATCCAACAATTTTGTTTTGCACTTCAAAGTCCATTTAATCTCTCTGGACATTATTTATCTCTTTAGCATAATGGAGTCAACACATCTTGACTGGACATCTTAAGATTGAATTTACTGTAGATGGTGAGAGGAGAAAATGATTCTTGTAAAGGCTTCTCTTGTATAGCAGGAGAAAAGTCAGCCAAAACTATTAATTCAACCTTTATTTAAAATGTTATGATATGGAAAAGGTCAAGTCGAGTGTTCTACAGGAAATCAGTGGCCTAAAGTATTAATGGGATAGATTGGAGAAAGTCAAAGTTGAATGTTGTTCTGATAATTGTTCAGTGTTCAATTTATTAAAGGTATGAGAAAAATAAGATTGTGTTAATTGTAAGGAAGAATAAACAGTAAGACTTGCTAAGAGTCAATTTGGACTTAGAGGGGAAGGAATACAGGGTTGAGGTTAAGGTCTTTTGTGCATCAGTAAAAATTTTCATTTCTCCAGCATATTTCACACTTGTTTTCCAGCACAATTGAAGCATTAAGACAGGGAAAACTCAGACTAAACCTTCAGCACTATTGTGGCCTTTTGGACATCAAGGCCCAAAAGAACTACCAAAGTTGTAACTTTTTTTAAAAAAAAGATTTTATTTATTTATTTATTCATGAGAGACAGAGAGGGAGAGAGAGAAATGCAGAGACACAGGCAGAGGGAGAAGCATGCTCCATATAGGGAGCCGGAAGTGGGACTCAATCCAGGGACTGCAGGATCAGGCTCCGGGCTGAAGGCAGAAGCTAAACTGCTGAGCCACCAGGGCTGCCTCAAAGTTGTAACTTAATCTTCCTCTGTGTGATTAGAGATCCCTTATTATCAACTCTTCCAAAAACTCCTGTTTCCCTTACTGGATTCAATGGCTTTCTGTAGGGAATATCTTAGGAATATTCATAAGCATGGAAGGGAGCCCCTATCAATTCTCTCTACAGAGATCTATTTCAGTAGAATCTTTATTCATATTAATTTTCCTGCATTAAAACTGGCAAGTGTTTTACAGATGGGTATATTAGGAAGAAAAGCTCACATTCTGTTCACTTGTTTGCAGATTTCACAATTCTTTTGTTTTTGTTTCTTACCTGATAATATGTTTGATGATTTCTTGTAAATGTTACCGTTTTGTTACTACTTATAACTTAAAAGACCTGGAAATGCATTAGTAAGTTGGCATCTCATATGCCAAAACGTTTGACTACATAAACAAATTGGAAATTAATAGTGATAACACATTAACTATTTGGAACTGAGAGGAAAATGTGGTTAAGTCATAAATCATATATTTCATTAAACAATCCTATGAGTTTTCTTGCCTTATGAAAAATATGTATTCATTTTAATAAAGTGCATTACTTAAGAATTAAAGATGGCAATTTTCACCATGGTGTCAAATGTCTCAAAGTAACAATTAAGTTTAAGTCATGGAGTGAAGAAAAATGAAGACAAAATAAAACAGAATAAAAATAAATCCATTTATTTATTTGTACTAAATATGGTTAGTATTTCATTTCTTACTTTTTATTTTGTCACATTAATGGAAAGTTTTTAATAAAATGCAGTGCTTCTAACATGGTGGATTTATTCTTTCCATCAATGGATGTCCAAAAGCTTTTACAATTTAAATGAATTTTTTATGAGAACACATACACTATTTTACTTATACAAAAGAAAGAGATAAATATTTACCAGACTATAGGTGGCTACAATGACACTTTAAAGAGTCACAGAATATTATAAGTTTTTGTCCTTGACTTGACAAATAATTGCTAATTTTATGTTGTCAATAAGTATATTGTTATCATGGAATAATGCAAGATTAGAGTGAACATTTAAGACAGTAATTTTTAAAAATAACTGAGCATCAATGCCTATTATTTTAGTTAGTTAAGTTTACAGATTTTAATTAAGGTCATTTTTTTTTTTAATTTTTTTTTTTTTTTTTTTTTTTATGATAGTCACAGAGAGAGAGAGAGAGAGAGGCAGAGACACAGGCAGAGGGAGAAGCAGGCTCCATGCACCGGGAGCCCGACGTGGGACTCGATCCCGGGTCTCCAGGATCGCGCCCTGGGCCAAAGGCAGGCGCCAAACCGCTGCGCCACCCAGGGATCCCTAATTAAGGTCATTTAATTAGCATTGTTTAGATAGTTCAAGAATAAAATATTTTATTATCATTCTATACTGAGCCTGGCATATTTCTGAGGACTACAACTGACCTTTGATCAATACAGGTATGAACCACATGGATCTGTTTATATGTGGATTTCTTTGGTAAATACAGTACTTACTGTAAATATATTTTCTCTTCCTTATGATTTTCTTCACATTTTCTTTTCTCTAGTTTACTTTATTATAAGACTCAGGATATAACACATATAACACAAAAATATGTGTTAATTGACTATGTTATCTGTAAGGATTTAGTCAGTAGTAGGCTATTCGTAGTTATATATTGGAGAGTCATAAGTTTTACATATATTTTCAACTGCATGGAGGCCTCACATTTATATTTTCATGTAACCTTAATTAGCTTGTTTTAGGGTCAGTATCAACATGCAGTCGTATGAGGGTTAGGACTTTAACATATGAATTTTGAGGGACACAATTTGATTCAAGTCCCACCTTAAAATACATGCCAGAGATATTAAATGCAAGCTCACCATAGGATTTGTAACATTAGAATAATTTATAAATGGTTGAGGGGTTTAATTTAAAGTAAGTTTTAAATAGTTTCATGCATAGGTACCAGAACAAATATTGAATGAAGTTAAAAATCAGTCATTACAATACATTAAGATGTGCCATATTACTATGTGAACAGACTCCTGTGTAATAAAGATTGCTATGTAGATTTAAGAGAAAAAACTGACATGCATTTTTGTTACATTTTAAGATAATTTTTTAATTAAAATGTAAAAAATATGATTTGGAGATTTTGCTATGTAATACACGTAGGTTATCTCATTAATTCAGAATTCCCAGAGGGGCACCCGGGTGGTTCAGTTGGTTAAGATGTGACTCTTGATTTCAGCTCAGGTCATGATCTCAGGGTCATGAGACTGAGCCCTGTGTCGGGCTCTGCACTCGGCATGGATCCTGCTTAAGATTCTTTCTCTTTCCCTCTCCCTCTGTCCCTCCTGCTCCCTGCTGTACACACTCTCACTCTCTCTAAAAAGAAAACAAAAACAAAGACAAAAATTTCAGAATTTCCAGAGATATTTTCATACAAAACCAAATAACTTCTGGAGATGGGAGGAGGATGGGTGAAATATATGAAGGGGGGTTAAGAGTACACTCATAATGAGCATTGAGTAATGATGCATAGGATTGTTCAATCACTGTACTGTATGCCTGAAACTAATAGAACACTATAGGTTAATATACTGGAATTAAAATAAAAAACCTCATACAATTTTAAAAAGCTACAATAATTTCAGTCTTAGTCTCTGATTCTACTTCAGTTATACCTACCAGTGCCCAGTTTTCAATACTCTCACCTCCCAATTTTTAGATTTTGCTTATCTGCTTCTATTTATTTATAAATTCAGAAAATATATGTAATAGATATAATTTAAAGTTTTTAACATCCCCTGCTATTAAAGAGTCAGAGCTCAAAGTGTTACACAAAAATGAGAACAAGGGAATCTACGACTCACTGTCATTTGATAAATGCTATGAAAGAGGATAAAGGATGCATGATAAAAGCCCTTTAATATATTCAAGGATGACATTACTAAAGCAGTAAGCTTTGGCTGAATCTTAAGATCTATTGTTTAATAGGTAGAGGAGTATCCACACTCTGGCATGAAGTCTTGAGCAGGACAGCATGATTTGGGAGTACTGGTAGCATTATGAAGGAAGGACTCAAGGGTACAATAAAAGTAGGTAGAATGAAATAGGAGGTATCTTTAGTATTCTGGATAGCATATCCTCCTTGATTTTTCTATGTTACTCAAAATGACAGTTTTCTACCTCAATTCTTTTTATGTGGCCAGATTTTTAAAATTAATTAATCTCTGCTTGGCTGGAAAAATACCTGGATCCTAGATCCTCTAGGCTGTTTGTTCTTTAGCATAACCTGTCTTTAATGTTGAACCATCCTGCACTGCTGCTCACCATGGGAGTACAGGCAGATAAGGTCAGAAGTTAAATTATTGTGAAGGAGCATAATGTGCCTGTGAAGAAGGTTGGAATGTCAATAGCCCAGAGTCACAATCTTGGGAAATGCATTAGTTAAGACATAAATTCCAAGAGAACTTGATTTAAATGAATCAAAAAGGGTAGGAAATAAGTTCTTATCTGCAGAAATGTGATTAGCAAGATTTAGAACTTAGAGATAGAGATAGAGATGATAGAGATAGAAATAGAGATAGAGATAGAGATGATAGAGATAGAAATAGAGATAGAGATGATAGAGATAGAGATATAGAATATTATTCAGTCATAAAGAAGAAAAAAGAACCTTGCCATCTGTGACAACACAGATGGATTTGGAGGACATTATGCTAAATGAAGTAAGCCAGATACAGAAAGATAAATTTTGTATGATCTCCTTTATTTGTGGAATCTAAAAACAAAAGCAAAACAATGAAAGAAAGAAAAAGTGTAACTGAAAGAATAGCAGTTGCTAGGGAATGAGGCAGAGTGGAGGAAATGGGTAGATGTCGGTCTTAGGCATTCATTTTGACTTAAAAATAAGTCATTTTTAATCTAATGTACAGTATGGTGACTATAGTTCATAATACTGTATAGTACAATTGAAATTTGCAATTTGCCAAGAGAGTAGATCCTGAGCATTTCACTACACACACATACAAAAATGAAACACAAAAAATGTTTGCAAGGTGATTTATGTGTTAACTAACTTTGTTGTGGGAACCACTTCACCATGTCTACATATATCAAATCATCATTTTGTACAATTTAAATATATATAATTTTATCTACCAACTCTACCTCAATAAAATAGGAGTGGGTTGGAAAGGACACAAATATGACCTCTAAAGCTAAAGACTGACACATTTGACCATAATACACATACATACATATTTATATTCATATTTATGTATTTAATACATATAGACTATAAAATTTACATATATAAATTTACAAGAATAGAATAGCACTGATAAAAATTGTATCTTAGAAACTAACTAGAAATATTTGCCAAATATATGACAAAGTATTAATTACTCTAATACATTTTCAAAACTTATAACAATGATTAAGAAAAAGAGACAACAAAAAGTGAAAGACACAGGACACTTTTGAAGTTGTTAACTATTGTGGTAATGGTATCATCACAGGTGCATACATATGTCTAACTTCATCTAATTGTATGCATTAAATATGTATGGTTTTTTATATATCAATAATACTTCATAAAGCTGTAAAAAATATATTACAGGAAGATAGTTTCTTAGTTTGTTTTCCCCTTAAAGCAAAGAACTTTGGTACAGCACTGTATTTGAGAGATAATCTCACTAGACAGGAGTGGGCGGACATGGAAATAGATACAGGAAAGGAAGGGAAGCTGATATAGGTAGGGGTCTTTGATGAAGCTTGATGATAAGGACAAAGACTCACACTGCTGGAACCTCTGAGAAGCAAACAAAATGTCTACCAATTTTTTCTATGAAAAAGACAGGAAGCTGGAGGATCCTAGACCTAGTAGTGGTTCTTAAATTCCACTGTTAGGAAGTTGGCCCTGAGGATTAACTCTAGCATTTCAGGGCAGTGCTTGAGAATTCTGCCCTGGCCTTTAGAAACCCCTGAGGTGGAATACATAAAGTCTATTACTGCAATCTTGAAACTAGCTGCTGGTTGTGTGAGTTTGCATAGAACTGCCCACTAAACTTGGCAGTGCTGAAATCAGAGATGAGTCAAGGGGATGCGACCTATACAAGAGGCATCTTCTATAAATACGAATGAACAATTTTCAGAAGTGTAATCTCAAATGACTAATAAGAATATTAAAATAATACTCAATATTTTTATGATTGGTAAAATAAAAATTTTAAATAAGTAGAAATAATATTCAATTCTTTAAATATTAGCTAAAAATAAGATTTGAAATAATCAGTTAATGGGATTTGTGTAGAAATAGTAACTCTCATGTACAGATGATAGAAATGTAAATTGGTATAAGCACTTCTATAAGAATTGAAATGAAAAGCTAAATAGAATAGCTTCTGATCAAACAATTATCCTTTGGGTATACCTAAAACTAATCTGAACTATGATCTCCAAAAAAAATGTTGTTTATATGATAGAAATAAAAAGTAAAATGAAATAACTTGATTTATATATAAAATCATAAATTTCAAAATTACAATGGATTAAAAGAACGTTTTGTAGCACAGAAAATATATCAATTATATGGTTTGAAATCCATGTAAAACTGAAATCCATGTATAACAGTGAAGTGCTCTGAAAGGGCCACAAAATCATGACAGCAGAAAGAAGATTAATAATGGGGAAGTCGGAAAAAAATAGTGGATTTCAAGGTAGTATGTAAAATTTTATGTCTTTAATAAAATGTCAACCGTATTTTAAAATAAAGTATCATTAAAGAAAAACTAAAACTATAAAACAGAGGTTCTAATAAATAAAAAATGCTTTTAGTTTTAGCTTATTACCTTATCATTATTGTTCTTATTTAATATCTCTAGCTTCAAAATGAAAAGGATGTTATATTAATTTTTTATGGTTCTCCAGAGAAATAGAACTAAAAGGATGCCTATAATCTATCTATCTATCTATCTATCTATCTATCTATCTATCTATCATCTATTATCTATCTATCTATCTATCTATCTATCTATCTATCTATTTATCATCTATCTATTTATTTAATGGAATGGCCAGTGCAATTATGCAGGCTGAGAAATACCAAGATTTGTAGTCAGTAAGCTGCATTCAGACAGCTGATGGCATTGTTCCATTCTGGATCCGAAGGAATGAAAACCACTAGAGTCAATAGCATAATTCCAGTCCTAAAGGGGGCAGGCTCAAGACCCCAAAAGAGCTGATGTTTCTCTTGGAATCTGAAGGCATGAAAAGAGCTACCTTTAGGCTCCAACATTAGGAGCAACCTCTTAGCCTCTTTTTTTTTTTTTTTTTAAATTAATTTTTATTGGTGTTCAATTTACCAACATACAGAAAAACACCCAGTGCTCATCCCGTCAAGTGTCCACCTCAGTGCCCGTCACCCATTCCCCTCCAACACCCGCCCTCCTCCCCCCTTCCACCACCCCTAGTTCGTTTCCCCGAGTTAGGAGTCTTTATGTTCTGTCTCCCTTCCTGATATATCCCAACATTTGAGGCCAGCATCACCTTAATTCCGAAACCAGACAAAGACCCCACCAAAAAGGAGAATTACAGACCAATATCCCTGATGAACATGGATGCAAAAATTCTCAACAAGATACTAGCCAATAGGATCCAACAACACATTAAGAAAATTATTCACCATGACCAAGTAGGATTTTTTTTAATTTCAATCTTCAATTGCTTAGATGAAGCCCATGTACATTAGAGAGAGCAATCCTCTTTACTCAGCCTACAGATCCAAATGCTAATTTCATCCAGAAATGCCCTCAGACTTACCCAAGAATAATATTTGGCCGAATATCTGGGCACTTTGTGGCCCAGTCGAATTGACATATAAAATTAACCATGACAGTCCTATTCTCAGTTTTTAAAGATTTAGAAATAATAATAATAAGTATGGTAATATGATAATTAGTTTAATCAGAGTGATAGATCCAGAATCTCTAGCAGAGTGAAAAAGTCATGATAGGAGGCTCTGCAGCCAGAAGCAATGTAGAATGGTAGGGGCAACTACTCTGAGAAAGACCCCAAGTGCTGTGACCATGGGCACAAACCCAGCAGCTCATCCTGCGAATACTGATGCGTGATCTCAGACACTCTGCTAACTCTGCTAACCCTGAAAGCCAGATGTCTTTGCCAAGAGTTTGACAGAAAATTGCTTTGACAAGGCACAATTGTTTTTTTTTTTTCACTTTATGTTAAAGTCCACATCTAACATGGGGTAATTGGACTAGCAATGCTTATTTCACATAACTATGACCCAATGGTACATGAGATGAATATTATGGATACCAGGTAAGTACAACGATGCATCAATCTGGAGTTTAGAGAAAGGTTCCAGACTGAAGATGAAAAATCAGGATTCACCCACATGTAAATCGTATGTATGCCATGTGACTGGCCTGGATTGGTAAAGGAGAAAATATAAGGGAGAAGGAAAAATGGTACCAAATAAATTCCTGGGAATCCATACTTGGAGTTCAGATAGGAAAGAAATTCTCCAAAGCATCTGACAAAGATTAGTCACTGGGGTTGGATAACGCTCCCCAACCCTGAATGTGTGAGACCACAAAAGTGAAGTTAAAACAGTATTTAAATCGGAGAACAGAACTGTGCTGAGAGTCTGAAGGGTAAAGCACAGGCCAAAAATATTACCGACGTTTTTAGTAAAAGTCGATGGCTAGTTGGCTGGCTGCAAGCTCCTCACTTCATGGGCTGATATAAAGAGAACTGGGGGGAGGAGTGAAGACAGCTAAGAGCAGATTTATTACCAATAAAGCCTACACTTTAGGGCACTGCTCATGTGCTGGCCACACCTATATTAGCTGTCTTTAGGTGTCTCTGAAGAAGAAAAACTCCATTTATTTTATCTTTTGCATGACTTTTGATACTAATCAAATCACTAACACTATAGAAGCAGGTAAAATGTTAAAAGTTATGTTTTCTTCCTTAAGACTTTTCCCAGTGAAGCTTTGAACATAAGGTTTTATGGAGATTGACGTTTGTTTAAATACATCTACTCAAGTAATGTAGCATTACCCTTGTTTCTAACGCCGTGAGATGCACTACCACTGTGTATTTTATGCCTTTTTTTCAATGATAATAACAGTTGGCCCTGAAAGCCTGTTTAATGACCTATAACTCCTTCGGAGAAAAATTGCAAATGTTGCACTCAAAACTGCTAAGCTGTTTTTCATATCACATCTGACATTTTAAAATGCTACTGTGTTTTAGGAATAAATCTATTTAAGTAAATTAACTCCCAAATCCTATGTAAAATGTATCTGAGTGTAAAACATATTTAATTGTAGTTCAGAAAACAAATTTAGCACGTTTGTCAGCTCATACATCTTTTAAAAAAGGTAATTGTGCTGTATAGTCAGTCAGTGTGTCAACATCTGTCTGGGAAAACCTTAAAACTATTCCAGTAGTGTCAGCAACAACTCCAAATACTGTAAAACTAGTCATAGGTTATATAATACATTGTTGTCACTATAAAATTTAATAAAATTGATAGAGGTTTTAAGCAAGCTCTCTGAGTTCTTGCAGAAATGAATATGTAGGAAAAAGTAAGAGAAAAAAGAATACAGGTATGAAAAATTCATGTTTTATTCAGTATAATCCAATCACCATTTAACTAGTATGACTGGATGCATAGTGTCATACAAGATGCTTTATTTTAGTGTACTAAACCCTCTACCTTAAGAAAAACAATAGGAGCAAGAACTTATCTTTTCCCAATAGCATTTAAAACTAAGTAGAACACATTTTTTTTTTTAGTACTTCTATCCGTGGACATTTTCCCCTTTTCAGGCCAAGGATGTAACTAAGTGCAAAGAAAAATCTAAGATTATTGAGTTACTTGGAGAAATCACATTAATGTAAATAAATATATACATACATATATAAATTTCTAGTTTCTTAATTTAGTATTCTTGTTCCTAAAAACAAAGGGTATGGAAGGGAAAGACCGAATTTCAAGGAGGAAAACGTGTTTTTTATTTCTAAAGTTGAGACAAGCTCAAGCTTATTATACATATGAGATCCATTGCATATGGTATTGGCAAATGCTTTTTAACTAAAGGTACATTATCTTGATCGTTGTTTATTGTAAAATAAGCTTCTCATTCACAATGTAACAGAATAGCAACATTTTTGGATACTTGCAATATCTCCTTTGCTTAGAACAGTTCTAAGAATCTTATTAAAACCTAGCTTTAAAAATCTAAAACAATTCCAAAATTGAAAGCTTAAAAGAACTGAAATAAAATATTGTGCATTTTATATTTGGACATTTTATATTAATGGCCACATGATATTACCTGCACATATCCATATGTTGGAGTAATACACAGTCTAATCCATGATTAGGCTGATTTGTGTGATTCTGATCCATGGCTCCTGACCATGTTTGTGGTTCAAGGGAGAACCAATACCTTTAATGCTATATTGTAGAGATAATAGGATATTGCACAGAGGAAATGCCACATACATGGTTAGAAGTCTGACAGGGTCTGTTTAAAGTGTCTGATTGGCTAACTTACTTCCTTGAACTCAAGAATGATCTCTTTTGGAGGAGTTTTGCAGATGCCTGGTTCCTTTGTTAGTCCTACCTTTTTTGACAACCTCTATGCTTTCAATGTTAGAGAATTCACACTTTATTTCTAGCAACAATTTTTACCTTATGGACCAAAGCTTTCTTGGTTCTGCTTTTCTGACTAGTTCCAAGTAGCTATGGGCTTCTAAGCATCTTCATTAACATTTATTTCATACTCATCCATTCTGAATAAGGCCATAGCTAGGACCCATTCAAAGTTTCCAAGCTCAGGCCAAGCAAGGGTACCTCTGAAAGCAATGGTCCACAAACCTAGGAAACAAGCCAGATTCAATCAACTCTGGCTTACATGTAATGCATTAGTTATGCTTTCTCTCTACTGCCATAGTAGTCTGTGGCAGTCCCAGCACCTTTGGCCTGTCCAAAGAGTTGATGGGAATCCAAATTTCAAGTTCTTTTTGTATTACTTTGTGGTAAAGAATCTAGATCTTGAAAACACCAGAATCAAAGACATGATGTTTGATGGATCAATATGAACTACTTTTCGATGTAGTTGAAGATGATTCTTTCTTTGGAACATCAATTAAGATACTCTGGCTGTTTTAATAAACCTTGCTGAATGCTTTCCTTACTTATATCCTATAACTGGTGAATGCTTGGTGTGCTGTGATTTGCGTAATTCTTCCAGAACACAAGCTGTGATGTTTTACATTGTCACTGGCATATGGGTGCAGTTTGACAGTAAATTCCATATATTTAGTAGGTATGTAGCTAGAGCTAGAGTCAAGGCAGTCATCAATTGCTACATCAATTTGTTTCTTAAGCACTCACGGATAGCCCAGAGAGACTGCAGGCATTTAGTTATTCTGTTCCAACATGATTTTACCTTCTTCATTTGATCCTAGCAGCATTAGTTTTTTCAAATTGTGTTATCATGGGAAATTTTTAAAAAATCACCCTCTTGTTTCTTCTAAGGGAGTTTTGCTTGTTACTATCCTAATTCATTGTCATATATAGCCCTTTTAAAAATCTAAAGCATCCTATCTGAAATCTCTATTTCCACTTTATTTTTTTTTTTTTTAATTTTTGAGAATCTGGCTGTTAATATCAATCGGTTCTTCAACTTCCTTTTGCTGGCATATTGCCATCCATTCTTTCAAACTGTTTACTCAGGAATTGGAACATTCTTAACTCACATTAATTAACAGCTTACTTGTTGAATACTTATATATACTCTTGTGGGGAGAAGGTAGTTTTGATTGAGATGACTAATTTGCTGTTTCTGCTACTGATTTAAGCTATTTATGCCTTTTTTTCAGTCCACTTCAGGTATCACAACAATAAAAACAAGATGAAATTGTCACCCCATCAGAAACAGGTATAGGTCACACAAGTTTCTAAATCTGTACAAAAGTTACTACCTTTAGGATACAGCTGCTTTCCAACTTTCCCAGAATTTTGGCAATCTAATTATTTGATTGTCTCCTTCACTTAGTGATTTCTCATTTCCATCTCCATAATCATCTTTTCTTAGTTAGTTTTTTAAAGACAATCTATAATGATGTTTCTAAAGGTTTCTAAAGGATATCTTTTAAAATCTAAGGCTTGAAGTTCCCAAACCCTACTAAAATTGCTATGTAGTACAACCAAAAGAATTCTTGTGTATGAAGGTGAACCAGGACGTGAGGAAATCCCATCATGCCACAGGCACCAGCTCACAGGAGAACCTACCATGAAGTTCGGGACAGGGTCTGGCACCCACTAATATCCAGCTGCCTCAGAGAGGCTCCCAAAAACCTCATCACAGACTGTAAGATAATGATTCTAAGCCTTCCACTAGTCCTGGGTTGAGTGCACTATTGTCACTTCGGTGGCTGTACTCCACTGACTTGCCACCACCAGGAATAGTCCTCCTTTCCCTCTTAACATTTTGCATGTGTCACATAGAGGATATTGGGGAAACCTAACCTCTTTATCCTGAAAGTTCCATCAGCATTTTATAACATTGACTAGGGTAAGAAATTTAGTGTTTTGAAGCCTTGTGGTCATAGTTTCCTGTCCTGGCATGCATTTGAGTATATGGGAAAGCCAGACAATTATTTTTATAGAATCTATTCTCTTTACTAACCTTGCTAATTTAGCAAATGTGTTTCTAAATCAATACCATCATTTTACATATATATATATATATATATATATATATATATACACACATATATACATATATATATAAACTAAAACTGTAACCGTTTACACATAAGACAAACTTATATATAGATTATTTAATGTATGTGTATATATATATATATATATATACACACACTATAACAAGGCCTATAGTAGCAGAAATACTAGACAGAAATATTTGACATATTTCTACCTCTACCCCTAAGCACTGGCTCATTTTATTAATCCCATTAAATTAAAGCAACTTCTGGATCATCTTCCAAAGCAAATTAATAAAAAAACTTGATCCTTTTCAGATTTAGGCTATGTCTCATGCATATGTACTTATCTAATTTCTTGCTGTGCTTCTATAGAGTATTGGACCAATATTAGAATGACACTGGCTGAAAACTTTAAAATAATCTGCTCACTTTCTCATAGCATGGATGGGTATTCATAACCTTCCTGGTTCCTCTATAAATCTTTATCACTTGAGGCCTCAAACTAGGCTTGAAGTTAGCCCTCAGGCTCTGCTTTAAATCAAATCAAATGCTACATTTTCCCATCCCTTATTGAAATTGATTCCCCTGTAGCTGTGGGAGGAAAAAGTCCTTTTTTGTCTTTGCTTCCTAAGTATGTCTTTAGTATTGTTAAAAAGGAAACAGAAGAGTATAAAGAAAGTCATGTCTATTTTGCTCTGAATTTTCATTGAGCCTAAAGCAGCCCATGTGGGATAACATTTATAACTTTCAATTCCTTCCTTCTCATTCTTAACTGCTCATCTTGCAGTTTAAGTCTTTTCTCCAACTCAATCACCTTTGTGGCATTTATTTAGGAAAAAAAAAAAGAGTAGTTCTGCTTTTTTTTTTTATGTATAGAAAGCCACATGAGAACCTTGTTCCCAATCAGACAACAGGTAAGAGCTTGATGATCTGAAAATAATCGAACTGTCTCTTGAGCCCATCACAACACTCAGGTTATGAAGCAACCATAATTTCTCAAGAATGACAAGCTCCTTCTAGGAGAGACAGGACACACAAACTTTTACTTTGGGTATGGCATGAGAGGAAGTGACAGCCACTATATAAACATGTAATGATAAATAAGCTAAATTTTTAATTAATTCTTAAAGAACTGTCTAAGGATAAATATGTCAAATTTGAATAACTGGAGCCCCCCACACAAGAAGAATGTGCGCTCAATATCCAGCTTCTTCCAATAGGTCCCTGTCAAGTAGCCTCCATTCCCTGCAGAGAGCCTAACATGGGACTTGAAATTATGACTCAGATCAAGATGTGAGCTGAGATCAAGTGTTGGTCATTTAACTGACCAAATCTACCCAGGCGCCCCTCCATCAGATACTTTTAAGAGAAATATTAGGGTCAGGGTAGGATTGAAAAAATCCTATTGGAATCAAGAAGTGGAGTAGGAAATTCCTCAGGATCCAGACAAAGATACAATGCTACTAGAGAAAGGAGTAGAAGCAACAGCCATCAGGTGCTTTTGGAGAGACATGAAATATTCTTGAGCCCAAATTTCTGCCCCAAAAGAAAGGCTAGCTCTGCTACCACTTCAATACAGCAAGAAGATAAAACAATTACAAACATTCATGTATCTAATGGCAAAGGATCAACATATTTGAAGCAAAGACTGAGAGAATTGTAGGGACAAATAGTTTTAAATTTTTTTTTTTTTTATGATAGTCACACAGAGAGAGAGAGAGGCAGAGACACAGGCAGAGGGAGAAGCAGGCTCCATGCACCGGGAGCCCGATGTGGGATTCGATCCCGGATCTCCAGGATCGTGCCCTGGGCCAAAGGCAGGTGCCAAACCGCTGCGCCACCCAGGGATCCCAAATAGACAGTTTTAAAATAATAGTTGGATACTTTGGTATCCTTCTCAAAAATAGACAGAACAATGAGATAGAATTTGAGGGAATAGAGAGCTTAAAGAACACAATAAATTATCTAGCAGACATATATGGAACACTTTACCCCCAAACAATAGCCTACATATTCTTCTCAAGTGCACATGGAATATGTTCCAGGATAGGTTCTATGTGAAGGCTGCAAATTAGTCTCAATAGATTTAAAAAGGTAGACATTATACAAAGTGTACTTTCTACCACAACAGGATGAAGTTAGAAATCAGTGACAGAAGTAAAACTGGAAAATCCACCAATTGCCGGAAATGAAATACACTCTTAAACAACCAATGGATCAAAGAAATCACGTGGGAAATTAGTTTTAAGATTTAGGAAGATTTTTCAGATGTCATTTTTTTGATAGCCTCTGAAACTTTACTTTTCTACTTAAAATTGTTACTATGTTTTTAAAATCAGAAAATATTTAGAAATGAATGAAAACAGAAACCAGAATATACCAAAAATGTATGCAGTGGTGTTAGGGGGACATTTATAGTCACAGATGGTTATATTAAAAAGACAAGAAAGGTTTCAAATACAAAGCAAAGATAAACACTAAAGCTAAAGCCTGAAGAACAAATTATACAATAAAGATTAGAGCAGAGATAACTGAAATAGAAAAGACATAAGCAATAGAGAAAAATAATTAAACCTAAAGATGCTTTGAAAAGATAAAAAAAATTGACAAACATTTAGCTACATCGACTGAGAAAAAGAGAGAAGATTCAAAATACTAAAATCAGAAAATAATACCATATGATCCTGCAATTCCATTTCTGGGTATCAAATAATTGAAAATAGAGTCTTAAGGAGGTTATTTGTACACTCATGTTCATAGCAGCATTATTCATGAAGGTAAAATGTGGAAGCAACTCAAGTGTTCATTAATGGATGATGGATAAGCAAAATATAGTATATACATGCAATGGAATAATATTCAACCTTAAAAAGGAAGAAAATTCTGACGTATGCTAAAACATGGATGAATCTTGGGGACATTATGCTGAATAAAATAAGCAAGTCACATAAAAGCAAATACTGTATGGATGCACTTACAGGTAGTTACAGTAGTCAAAATCAAAAAGAAAGTAGAGTGGTAGTTCTGGGGTTAGACTGGGAGGGAATGGGAGTTATGGTAAATGGTTATAAAAGTTTCAGTGTTACAAGATAAAAAGATTTATAGAGTTGGGTGGTGATGGCTGCATATCGTGAATGCATTTAATCCTACTGAATTGTACACTTAACAATAGTTAATATGGTAAATTTCATGTTACATGTATTTACCATAATATTTAAAAATTAGAGAGAAAAAAAAGCTATGGGGCATTATCAAAGTGTCACACGTGTACTGGGGTCCCAAAAAGGAGAAGAATGAAAGAACAAAGCAGTGCTTTGGAGGAAATTTAAAGTACTCGAATCTTACATATTAAAAATATATATATATTTTGAATCAATTAAGATTCTACCTTTGAGACTAGAACTGTCTAACTAGCTCATCCTAAATGCATCAGGTTGTAGGAACTGGTTCAGAATGTCTATTGCCTCTTTTCAGCTTCTAAGTACTTAGTTTGAGGAACATGCAGGAAATTACTGTTTCCTTGATCTCCTCGGCCCTTTCCTTTTCTAGAATTCTAGGTGCTGTAGCCAGGAATTATCATTTGTAGAGCCTTCTTCAGAAAGCAGTGGGGAGATTTGGGGTAGACATCTCCTTAAATTTATCATAGAATCAAAGTAGATGTCCTGACTCTTCAGAGTGTAGTATCCATAGAAAAAATATTTTTAATTGCTTCTGTTATTTTCATATTCTCATTTTTTATGTGCTAATTTGAAATGTATTGATTTTTATTTTGTATAAAAAACACTCATATTATTAATGGGCAAGTTTATATTTTTTTCTAGCAACTCTAAGTTACTCAGCATCTCAATCCTCTTTCTGAAGAACAAGAAAATGAGTTGACCATATTATGCCCAATAAATATGTGCTCCATTCTCCCAAAATACTTTGCATATTTTTAGAAGTTTAATTCCAGAATATTTCTAAAGAAAATAGTTTTTATTATCAACTTTAAGTTGTACACACCTGTATACTTTGCCCTTTCTTTACGTGTCTGATTTTTCCCTGCCCTTGCTAGGTTCACTTCTTTTTTTTTTTAATCCTGAATTTTATGCTTCGGTAGTAGTTTCAGCAAATAATTAATAATATATTAGTGTGTATTTCTGAAAAATGTATTTAATTTACCCTCACTACTGACTTATAGTGTAGGTAGGCATAGAAATTTAGGGTGACTATTATTCCTACAGGATTTGTGGCTCTTACTCCATTGTATCCTCAGGTCTCTTGTTCTGCTGAGAGTTACTATCAGCGGAATTTATTTCTTCATAGTAAACAATTAGATTTTTAATCTCCTAGTATTTGTATTTTTTCATCCAATGTTCTCTTTCAGTTGGGTTTTTGGTGAATTCCTGATTGTCTTTGGCCATGTCAACTTTACAGTTTATCCTCCTCAGAGCATCTTTATCCCAATGATTATAAATGTTTGTATTACTTGTAGGTTTCAAATGAGCTCTTTTTCAGTTCACCTGTTATTTTATATCTGATTGCTATTGTTTCATAATTTTCATTCATTTTAGAGTTGGCATCCTCTATTTCTTTGAAAATTTCAAGTTACTCTGTTATTATTTTTCTGAAATCATCTTATATATATAATTGTTTATATATATATAATTGTTTATATTGTTTGTGTCAGATTTTCTCAAAAACTTTCAAGTATTGGCTAGTTGATTCATTTTTACTGTTTTCTCTTTTTTTCTTTTATATTTACCTCACCATCACTACTTATTTAACAGTAACATCCGTCTGGACAGCCTAGGTTCCAAAAGGAAAGTCAGATCTTCTACTGGTGGGTTAGGGATGAATCATTTTATGTGATTAGATACATTATAGTCACTTGGTTCAGGTCCTTCCTGGAACCCTGTGTTTGGTTCCATTTTTTTTCCTCAGGAAGGAAGCTTCAAATAAGTTGTTTCCTCTTGTCTGAGTTCATTTCATGGATAAACAAGCCCCAATAAATTACCTGGACTTGACTGGTAAGACTGACACATGCCTTCCATGTAAATAACGACATTTGGTCCTCATTTCCCCACAGAATAAGTATACTAGTTGCTCTGCTTGCTTCTAATTTTTTCGTTTCTTTCATGTGTCTGGCCTATGTATTTTTAATTTGTCTTTATTTAAGTAGGTATAAATATAATTTTTCTTTCAATGTTTTATCTATGACTGATATGAACGTGGAACAGCAGAGTCCCTCTTAAAGTGTGAATTTAAACCACCTACCTAGACGAAATTCCTTGTTTCCTTAAGAATTTCATTAAGACACAGATATAGCAGCAAAAATACTAGTTGACTAAATAATTCATATATCCACCTACTTTTCCAAAAACTACCCAAATGTGGCTAGGGAATTATTTCATTATTGAACATTTCTAGATAAATCAAAGCTGTTTCCTCCTTATCCTTCTCTACCAATTATCATTGTTACTATCCGCTTATAAAAAATTAACAATTACCAAAAATCATTGGCTACTAAGCAATATATGGAATGTCTGTAATGATTTGAAGAATGTGCAATACTGTTCAGTATGGGTCCCTTTGCCCATTTGTTTAGTTCTTCGTATTTTGTTTACATTTCTCTTTTTTTCCCTGGATTTATTATACATAATTATACTTGGAGATTTCTGTAACATCAGATATTGATTATAATGCTACTTGTTATTATTAGTGTTCTTAAATATGTTCTCTTATTTATATCCAACAGGAGAATTCTTCCAGAATAAAATATCACATAATTTTCTACATTTACATAGCCTTCCAACTAATTACATAGTCCTTTTCGTTTAGTTTGTGATTTTCTCTTCAACATTACATAATTTTTCATAGCCAAAGGAAATACCTTCAGTTAAGATTGTCTTTCCTGGCATCTTCTGTGCAATATTACTTTCTAGCTCTGCTCCTAAACCAGTCTTGCCTTTTGAACCACTCCTTACTTAGGTCTTTTTCTTTTTCTTTTTTTCTTTATTTTATTTTCTTTATTTATTTTTATTATTTATTTATTTAGTTAGTTAGTTCGTTAGTTCTTACTTTTTCTATCATATAGCCTGATCTTGAATTCTCTTTTCTGTATTCCTGGTAGGGATCCCCATCCCACCTGACTTTGTTAGCTTATATGAGACTTCACAGATAGGTTTATATATAAATAAATAAACATTAAAAGTGTAGTGAACATACATTTTAAAATGAGCTCACATAATGCCTAAAGAGTATTGATGATAGGAGAGAATTTTGTTTATTTGTTTCTGAGACTTCCTTGTTACATCAGCTACCATTAATTTCCACAACTACTATATAATATTGTTCAATATTCATCTATTATCAGACAAAATCAGTGATGCATCATTAACTAGACTAATATTATTATTATTATTATCAATTTTTAATGGTTACAGTTATTGTCAAACACTGTAAGAGTGTCTAATTTATTTAAGAAAGTTTTTTTTTTTTTTTGGTGAATTAAAGAACAGAAAAATAAGTAAAAGTGCAATCATTGAAATCTTTTCCTTGCCTTCACTCAGAAAAATCACAAAGAACAAAAAATCTAAATTTGAGTACCGGTCTGAGACTAATTACCTTATTAGTACTCTGATTCAGCATGTAATATGAAAGGTACTTGAATTAGACTTTCTAGTAATTTTTACTGTTTAGCAATTTATACTTTTTAAGCATTTCATTTGGTGGTATGATGGTATTCTTTTAAAATACTGCTTTTTAATATTATTATCAATATAACTTTAAATATTTTGAAAGGTACAACTGATATAAATTGTAAAGTTTCTAAAATGTACTAGAAAAGATATAGATGCAATGTAACAGTTTTAATATATATTTGTTTAGGAATTTAGCCTCAATATCACATCTTAGTTGCCAAGTATTTCCAAATATACTTTTGTTCCTATCTATTTATATATTTCTCTAAAACACTTACAAATTTAAAGCTGATTAATCACTGTGCATTAATGACAGAGTGTATCATCTATATGCTGTCTTTGCTCACCTGAATTATTCCACTGTAAAAGAGAATTAGTTTAAAAAGTCACTTTGCCTGAAGAAATACAATTTGTAGGGCAGTGGGAGTTCAAGATTGACACTACTAAAAGAGCAGCAAGCAAAACATTAAAGAATACTTCTTATCAAATGTTCCTTGAAAATAAACTCTATAGGATACACGGGAATGTAGTTAAACAAAGAGATGCTAAGGGTAATTTAGCAGATTCTTTGAAGGAATGAGAAGTAGGCACCATACTTGCTTTGTCAATTGTGTGGAAGAACATTTAACTTGAGCCCCTGCTGAAAATAAAACTATTTAATTACATTTGAGACGAAGAGAGAAAAAGTTCTTCCACTGAAGTTTCAGATTTACAATTTTATTTAGAAGACTAAAATTGAGGACTGCAACAGGGTAAATAGGCAAAGCATTTCTAAAATGTATCAAAAATTGAAATATATACATACATAAAATTAGATAATTTATAAAAGTAATCAATAAAGAGTATAAAATCAGGAAAATACACTATGGAAAAATATTTCTGAACTGAAAATAATAATATATAGCCAATTCTAACTCATATTCAATATCTGCTAAATTTTGATAGCATTGTAAACTTTTTAAAACATCTTTCTATGTTCCAACTTTATGGTAACAATTGATTATAACATAAAACTCACATTTCTTATCTTGGCCTTTAGGATTCTGACAGGTCCAAATTGTAGCAGTTATATTATATTTTATTCATCATTATATTACAAGACTTTTGTGCTATTGCTATGTTAGTGCAGTTACTAAGACCAAATAGAGCCTATATTTTAAGGCCTATACATTTTGGCTCAAGCTTTTAACTTTCCATGAAAATCTATGCACTTAATGCTTATACATACTTGGCATGAGGCACACTCACTCTGCAATTACTTTTAATTTTTAATTAATTTTAATTAAAAAAAATTAGAATGCTAATCTTTTAGATATCTACATGGTCATTCTCCTCACTTTATTCACATTTTTATTTTAAAGTTCACAATTTCATTGGGGTTTTTCTGACAATCTAAGATCTCCACCCTCCCTTTTAATGTTCCCTTTCTTGGTTTATGTTATTTCCTATCACTTATCTTTTACCATGCTAGATATTTTAATTATTTATTATTTTCTTTTTCTTTATTCCCCACTAGGAATAAGTTCCATAATTGTAGGCATTTGTTTTGTCTCCTACTGTACTCCCAGCTCCTAAAACAGTTCCTCCACATTCATTGGATAAATAAATTAGTATTGAAACATGACAAAAGAACGGGGATGGGATAGGCTTGAAACTTCAGAAAACTAAGATACTTTAGATAAGCCCTTCGGAGAGATTTACGGTAACACAGGTGGTAACATGGTCCTTGCTATTTCCAGCTGTATCTTCTCATTCTTTTGGGGGATCTGCAGCCTTTCTTTTTCTGACTAAATTGAGGTAAATTTCCAGATGCTTATGATACCAAATCATCTGGATATTTTAGAGTCATATAGCAGATCTAGCCTGCAGTCAAATGTGAGCAAATTCAGAGCCTTCTAATGGGATCTGGTAGCACATGTTCTCCTGTCATTTATCCTCTCTTATACTATCCTATTCCCACAACTGCACAGATCCACATCCCATTATTATATATCACCCAGGATCCTGGACTCTATATCTTGGGAATCTGGGAATGTTTCATATGTAGGACCCAAGGCATCTGATTGAACAAGAATTGAAAGTTTGGCAAAATAGAGAAATTGTTGAACATGAAAAATAGATAAAAGGTCAAATCTATAAGATTTGGTGATTTATTCTATTTTATTTTATATTTATTCATGAGAGACACAGAGAGAGAGGGAGAGAGAGAGAGAGAGAGAGAGAGAGAGAGAGAGGAAGAGACACAGGCAGAGGGAGAGGCAGGCCCCATGCAGGAGCCTGATGTGACTTGATCCCGGGACTTCAGGATCATGTCCTGGGCCGAAGGCAGGCGCTAAACTGCTGAGCCACCCAGGGATCCCTAGATTTGGTGATTTAATTGCATTTTAGGAGAGGAAGAAGGTATAATACTGGTTTCTCAGGTCTCTATGTTGAGCAAGTGGAAGGATGTATAATGAAGGTGCTAGTCAAGAAACATGCCGGACTAGCTAGATGAGTGGAGGTGTATATGTATACACATGTTCTTTCTGAGAAATCTACTACAGCAAGTTTCAGCAAACTTTTTTTTATTAGGGTCAGATAATAATATTTTAGGCTTTGTAGGCCATATAGTATTGCTGGCCCTCTGCCTGGTCATTCTCCTCCTCCAGCACCTCTTCCTCCTCCATTTTTCTTTTTCTTTTTTTTTTTTTTTAAGATGTTATTTATTTATTCATGAGAAACACAGAGAGACAGAGACAGAGACAGAGAGACAGAGACAGAGACAGAGACAGAGGGAGAAACGGGCTCTATGCAAGGAGCCTGATGTGGGACTTGATCCTGGGACTCCAGAATCATGCCCTGGGCCAAAGGCAGGTACTAAACCACTGAGTCACCCAGGGATTCCCTCCATTTTTCTTTTTACTCTTCATGCTTTTCCTCTTCTTTCTTTTTCTTCTTCTGTTTATTTTTACAGTCTTTTAGAAATGTTAAAGATGGGTTTAGCTTGTGAGCTAACAATAACCACAAAGAGGTGTATAGTTTGCTAAGCTGTCTCCTGGAGAATGGGCTTCATACAACTAAGAGATGATGTAAATCTTGGGGAAAAAATCAGATGGTGAGAATTTCATTTATCTAATTCCAAAATTAAAACTAAAACAGAGGTAGAGTTATAGGATGAGAAATAGGTTTTGTAAATATTTTCTTTTATGACAAATTAGAAACCTACAATTAAATATATGGGAAAAGGGATAAAAAATTGGAGAAGTAAAATGAAATCACCGTTATTACGTAGTATAATTAATAGATGGAATTCAATGTTCATTATTTAAAATATGCAGACCAAGTAGTAAAAGATCATGTTTAATATGGAAGAAGAAAAATAAACAAAAACAGAAACAGAAGAAGTGATAAGGTAAACACTAGAATAATAGTAACAACTAAACTAATATTGCAATTAATATTTCTTTTTTTAAAGATTTTATTTGTTATTTCAGAGAGAGAGAAAGAATGAGCAGAGGGAAAGAGAGGGTCAAATGGAGAGGGAGAAGCAGACTCTCCACTGAGCAGGGAGCCCACTCCACACTCTGAGGGACTCCATCCCAGGACCAGCCTGAGCCAAAGGCAGATGTTTAACTGACTGAACCACTCAGCACTCCTAAAATGTAATATTTCTATTAAAAAACATAAATCACATAATATAAACAGATGTAGAACATTTAATAAGCAATACCATCTTGAACATAATTAAGATTTAAAATTAGTAACACTTCACAATGATTTTGTATTTTGTTAGTTGAGTGAACTTACTTGATAAAATAGGCAAAACAAACTTTTTTTTCCTACTATTATCTTTAAACATTTCTTCTTATACTCTTAGGATTATTCCCACAGTTCTCTTAATATAAATAACTTGAATTAGGGTGTTTAAATATATTTTGGGCAGTATAGGTAAGGAATCATGGTATATTTGAATTTTTTTGTACAAAGTAGAATATGATTGAACTTGAATTAAAATGCAAACTTTTAGAAATGTAACTTCAAAACAGACATGCATATTGGTTCATCTCTATCCAACCATTGCAGAAGATGTAGCATCTCAGTAAGATCTCCATTTTACAGATTATTCAAAGATGAATAGATGAGAATAAAGAGAAAATTACTTGTTTCTGATGATATTTAATGAATATTAAAGATACTTTTTGCTGTTAGGAGCTATTAAAGTTTATTAAAACCTCCTCAAATATATTTCTACTCCTCATTAATTTACACGTTTCCCAAAGGACCCTTGCATTTTAGTAATAAAATATTTTTCAAAAGCTTCACCCAAACAGTCACATACTTAAAAGAAATCCATCATGACCTCTACAAACTTATGAATAGCTATGTAGCTTCCATATCTATATAAACTTTACAAGTTTCCATGTCCCTTGAGTAAGATTCTATTTGATAATATACAAACTATTAGCAGTTGCAGAAAATGTTGACCAGTGTATCATGGTGCAGGAGGAAGTCATCAGGAGGACATGATCCCCAAGTTGACCCTAGAGCTGGAACCCAGCAATGGGCAACTTCTCATCCCTTCCCTGTCCTTGGAATGTAGGCTTGTCCACTCTTCCCACAAATAGAGCCCTTTTCAAAGATACAGCCTTTGGAGAATAATGTGTGTTGAGACCATCTGAATGATAGTGACAGCATCCAAGTGAGGCCATTATATAAACTTTTAAGATTCTGGTAGTTGAGTACAGAGATCTACTCATCTTGCAGCCACTAAGACAAGCCTTCTGCATACGTTCTCTAATTAAACCTATGACCTACCCATCAGTAGTGGCCTATCTCTTTTTTCAGTCTCTCCTCACCCTCTGCATGGGGCGTAGTTTCTGATTTCACCAGGGGAGGCTTCCAAGGTTGTAAACCAATGCATAGCTGTAAATAGGCTGCCTAAGAAAATGTACTCTTTTAGAATACAGACTGTTCAATATAGATACATCATAATGCTAAAATAAGAGCTTCAAAAATAAATTAAGCCAAACACTATTGTACAGATTCACTTGAAGAAAAAGTTCAGTCCATACATGTAAGTCAGGATGGTTTACATGTGCCTGAGATGGGTACTAAGCATGGTAGGCATGAAGTCTTTTGGCCGCCTTTGGAATAAATGGCAATATTTTAAGATATGGCATTGGGCAGATTCTTAGGGATTAAGGATTCTTTAGTCTAAGCCTCCTTCCCCACCCTCAATAGAAAAATCAATCAGTAGTGAAATAAAACCTGTTCAATGTATAACTAGTATGAGCTAGGGTCACATATATTTATAATATGTTATTTCTGTATAGCAGTATGTTTTTTTGCAGGACATCATCTCCATGTTATTAAATTCGAGACTCCCAATAATTTTATCCCATGTCTAGGGATAATCATTGCTAAGAAACTCATTATAGTCAAAGATTTTATGTCTTAGAGAGGTCTAATAGCTTATATTCCTCTAATAGAGGAGTAAGTCTCCTCACACATATAAATGTGTCAGGACTTTGATCCAGGTTTTCAAGTGCCAAGCTGCACTCTTTAAGAAGCATTCTAGCATTCTGGTGTCTTGAAACAGAAAGCACATTGAGTGTGCTATTAGACAAGTAGAGGTTTGTGTCCAAAAAGGACCATGCGAGAAATAAGGATTATTATCAATCATGACACAGGAGTTATAAGGGATAATCTCTTCCTCAGATTGACACAAATAACTCCATGAATAACTGTGGTAATTAAAGTAAACAATAGCAATTATTTAAAATAGATAGTCCTCTATTAGCTTCCTTTTTCACTACACAGATTGTCTCTCTGTGCTCTCCTGCCTTGTAAGCAGTGGTCTTTTTCATACCAGGTTTTTGCCTAGAGAGTGATAAGTAGGATTTGAGAATCAATACTTACTAACAAAATGTAATTAAGCATATTGCAAAACAGCAGAGCTTTTTGGAGGTGTCCTGTACTTTTATCATGGAAGAATGGATTTCTAATATAGTAATGGAGACTTTAAACAATTCTTAGTAAGGCTGTTACTTCATCCCATTGATGCCGGCAAAGAAGTCTACTAATGCACAAGGTAAATTGTATGTGACTAAGAACTCCAGGGTTTAAAGAATCATGCATTCTCTTTGTTTAAATCCTGATGCAGGGCAGCTCGGGTGGTTCAGTGGTTTAGCATCGCCTTCAGCCCAGGGTGTGATCTTGGATACCCGGGATGGAGTCCCACGTCCGGCTCCCTGCATGGAGCCTGTTACTCCCTCTGCCTTTGTCTCTGCCTCTCTCTCTCTCTCTCTCTCTCTCTCTCTCTGTTTCTCATGAATAAATAAATAAAATCTCAAAAAAAATCCTGATGCATGAAGAAGCTAATGCCTTTGTGTGCTAATCACAGAAGATTCCAGCTCCTGACTACAGTGGAAGGAACATCACCCGTTTGATAAAAAAGAGCTTTGCCAAATTCCTAATTGTTCACATGAGGAAGAAACGCTGACATGAAATAAGAAAAGATCTTAAATGATTGTAAATAGCACGTCTGAGTCTCCTGGATATTTAACACATGAAAACATTAATGTATGGATATGAAATAATCCATAATATTAATATAATCAAGACACAATTAATCCATTAATTAATATAATCAAGATGCAAATGAAACACATGTAAATAATATGATATATATAATATGATACAATATATGATCATATGATATATATATAATACTAAAAAGATGATGCACTGAAAGGAGGGACAGATTCCTGGAGATGCCCCTGACCATATAGTTTAGAGCAAGTCAGAATGGAGTTGAGCAGATAACATGATTGGATCGTTGGTCGATGAATTGGAACTATGTTGCTGCCATGATGTTTATAAGAATGGAATTTAAACCCAAGGAGATCTACAGATATACAGATTCATATACTTAAAATGAATTATCCTGAATTATGCATTTTATTTCAAAATGGATTTAGTGTTATGTATTATAATGTGATACACATGTCAAAAAATGAACCCTTCACTTCTGCCCTTTATAATCTTGAATTTTATTTTGTCTGTCTATCTATCCACCCATTTATCTTTCTATCTATTTATCATGTAATTTGAAATCAAATGGCCCAAGTGACTTATTTGTGAAATAATTCTCTGGGTGTTTTCAATTAAAGTAAGAGAGGAACTTAAAATCCTTATTTTGCTTTGGTCTGTAGCGTGTTCGAAGGTTTAGTGCCACATACATCAGGTTGAAAATATACAAGTAGTGTTACTACTTTATACTCTGCCTTTATTTCTACCATTACTATTACTAATATCCTATATTTTCTATCTAAATAAAAATAAAGATCAAAAGGTATAAGTCACATTCATAGGACACAGAAATAACAATATAGACGCAGATTTTGTTTAATTTTTAAATCATAGGCTTGGTTTGTGTGCATGCGTGGGAATACACATGCACGCATGGCCATTATTGCTAGTTGTTGACTACCAGCCTGCCCATAGACCAGTAAATTATTCCCTCTAGCTCTGTTTCTTCCTCTGTATGATGAAGGCTGTATTGAAATAGATGATCAGTGATTTCTTTCAATCAATTTGAAATTGAAATTTGCATTTCAATAAGGAAAGAAAAAAGTGGATGAGCAACTGTTGCTATTTAAGCATAAAATATATATTTAGTTTAGATCCTCTTCTTTTACAGAACGAACAATTCCTCAACCAGTAACATCAACTGACAAATATTTGTATTTTATTAGTACATGTGTATGGAGTGCATATCTTAAAGAACAGCTTAAGTATGTGGTATTTGTAATAAAGGAATTTCTTAAAAGAATGATATCTTCCATATTTGTTCATGTGAGCCTAAGGATTTCCTCAAGGAAACATTTTAGTGGTGGTCTCAAAGGAGAATTGAGATTGTATATAAGTTCCCAAAATTTAATAAAGACTTTTGGATATAGCTTAGCCTCCAAGTAGAATTTGGTTTGAATTATAAATAAGTCATAAAAAAGAGTAACTATTAGTTAATCCCTTCAAATCTAGTCGAAAGATGATCAAAATGGCAACTACTGCTATTCCTAATTACAATTCACCAAGTAATATTTCCCACACTAGACTGCTGATTGCTTTCTCTGTTTATTCTGTTGGGCGGAGAAGAGAACTGACAACCAAAAGTCACCCCTAGCCAGGAAACCAGAATGGAGTTCAGAACTGCTGACTAGTCTTGCCTCGTCATAGTTTTTCCTAAGTTTTTCTATATATACTCCCATTGTACTGCTGTTTAACCTCTTTTACCCTCAGATTATTCAAAACTAAATATGAAGTACATGATTTGGGATTCAGTTAAAAATACTTCAGTAAGCATTTCCAAAATTAGCACAATTATTCTCAAGAAAGAACATCAGTAGCTAACTTTTTTCACAGTATTTGGCATTCATACTTCCATCATATCTAAAAGAAAGCATAATTTTAAAGAGCAAAGGAAAAAAAACAACAGAAAAAGAATTAATAAGAATCCCATAGTTTGTCTTTTTTTTTTTAATATGGTATACTTTGGTATGGATGTTATCTAGCTAACTATCAGTTTGTTTTTTTAAGGATTTTATTTATTTATTCATTAGAGACTCAGAGAGAGACAGAGACAGAGACAGACATAGGCAGAGGGAGAAGTAGGTCCGATAAAGGATTGGATCCCAGGACCCCAGGATCCTGCCCTGAATCAAAGGCAGATGCTCAGCTGTTGAGCCACCTGGTGTCCAGTTTGTTTATTTGTGGCATTTGCTCTGTTCAGTATTCTCTGAATTTCCTGGGTCCGCTGTCTGTCATGAATTTGGAGACATTTTCAGTCGTTGCTTCTACAAATATTTCTTCAGCTCCCACCTTTTTTTTTCCCCTTCTGAGATTCAAATTACACTTAAGTGAGGTAGTTTGATATTGTCCCACTGCTTTAGGATGGTCTGTTTTATTTACTTATGGTTTCTTCTCTTTGTTTTTTAGTCTAAGTAATTTGTATTGATCTCTTATTTCATGTTCACTGATTCTTTCTCAGCTGTGTCGTTCTATTGATGAGTCCTTGAAGGGATTTGTTCTCTCTCTTACTGAGTTTTTCATTCTATCCTTCTGATTCTTTATTATACTTTCCATAACTCCTAAAATCATCTAGATGATTTTGCATGTGGTCCACCTTTCCTACTAGAAGCTTTAACATATAATTAGTAGCTATTTTAAATTTCCTATCTGATAATTCCAGTATCTGTTTCATATAAGAGTTAGTTTTGATGATTCAGTGGTCTCTTAGGAATGTGTCTTTTCACTGGTCCTTTATGTATTTATTTTATTTTATTTTTATTATTATTTTTTTATTTTTTTAATATTTTATTCATTTATTCATGAGACACACACACACACACACACACACACACACAGAGGCAGAGACACAGGCAGAGGGAGAAGCAGGCTCCATGCAGGGAGCCAGTTGTAGGACTCGATCCCAGGACTCCAGGATCATGCCCTGAGCTGAAGGCAGGCACTCAACCACTGAGCCACCCAGGGATCCCCCTGTATTTTTTTTTTAATTGAAAATCAAGCATCTTATGTAGGACAGTCGAGATCATGGTAAATATATTTTATGCTTTGAAATATGCATGTCTTTCTTTCAGAAAGAATTTAACTACAGGATTTGAGTTAACCTAATTCATAGTTGGATTGGGTTTGAAATTTGATATTGCTATCGTTATCTTCAGTATGTTGCAGCCTTAAATTCTTGTAGTGATTCCTTATATTTAATGTAGAGGCTGATTTAACAAACTTTTTGTTTGTTTTGTTTTGTTTTCTGAGGTCTACCCTCAGTTTTAGGTCTTCCCTTTGTGCTAAAACATGAAGGGATTAGGCTCTAACATTTCACATTACTTGGAGACTTTTAGTATCACTCTAAGGGTAGACTCTCTCTTAATCTAATCAAATCTGAGTTGGAAGCATGTACCATGTTCCTGGATCTTGACTGTGGCCTTTTCCTCTCCCTCTCTTGGCTGAAATTCTGAACCTTTGACTTTTGTTGCTTCTTCCCTATGAGTAGATGGTTTTGTTTTATTTTTCTGTTCCTCTCCCTAACTGTGATGGTTTTTTAGCATCATCCTAAGGTCAACAGTGTCTGTTGTCATTCTTTCCACAGATTGAGGATTTTGTTCCAAAGGGGAAGAGATCCCAAGGGAGTTTTGTACTGTTCCTACAGTAGCTGCTCTTTAACTCCCCCTGGCCTGTACTGTGACTGAGATTTCCTCAAAACTCATTGGACTTATCTGCAAGTGGCCAGTGAGGTTTGAGCCTGGATGAAGGTGGAAACCCCCTCCCCCCCATATTTGAAAAACCCAGAGGCTTTATCTCCTCTTGTCTGTGAATGCTTGACCTCTACCGATTCACCCACTGTAGCTAAATCCAGCTGTGTTTTGACCATGAAGGGCTAAAACAAAACAAATTTAAAACAAGAATTTAATTCTCCTTGTTGCAAAGAAGGAAAATGATCCCACTCCCTTTTCTTATAAATTTATGAGTTCTGTATATATTGTAATACATGCAAATCTTTTTAAAAGTTAAATAAGCCTTCTGCCACTTTTAAGACCCAGAAATGTCTTTATCAAGGACTTGAGAACAATCTTTTGGTAAATGTTATCATCAAGGAAGATAGCACTCCTGTTTGCCAGTCTCTGTAGGAGTGTTGGATCCTAACCTCAGAGGGTACCTCATCTAAGGTTCAAAACTACTTCCAGCTATAAAGATAAGAGTTTATTTTCCTTTGGGTAGGACAGATGGTCATCCTAACTACCAGATAAATTTAGGATGAACTATGTATGACAAATAGTGCTTCATGTCCTCTTATTTAAGGACAAGTCCATTATTGTTTATCTTGAGGACATCTATATAATGAATTTTGCGTGTCTGCTTGGCTTTATAACAGTGAGTTTTTTCTCTGTTTTTGCAAATCTTAGTAAATTTCCTGTTATGCACATCACATTCTGATTTAAAGCCTATGCAATGATAAAAATGTTTTCTTTCTCTCTACCTTTGTGGAGAAGTTTTCTGGGTTTGGAGAAGATCTTACTTTTAATTATATTTCCCCAACAAACCCAAGACTCATGCCTAGTCATTCCTTAAAGGCAATTGCCTTTCATAGGCTTCTGGCCAGTTGTCCTATGACCTCAATATTCAGAGAGGAATAAGAAATATCATGAAATTACTCTTTGTTTGACTTTTCTTGTAATATTGGGAACATTTTTCTTTATAATCCATACCCCAGGTCCACCCTCAGTAGAAATAGGAAGTACCCTGGTGGCTTTTAGATTCAATTAGTTGAGGAAAGAAGGAAGGAAAGTTGCTTGTTTTTTTGTTTTAAAAAACAGAGTCTCATTCAGTTGGCCCTAGTAAAGGATTTTATAATAAAGACCTAGAAATAGAGGGAATGGAGATTTAAGACATCTCTGGGCAGAATTCAGAATATAAAATCAGGCCTCACAGAAAGAATCCATCTTAGAGATATTGGTCTCAGGAGATAATGAATAATCTCAAGTGACTTTAGGGAGAGGGTTTTCTTTTTGGAATCCTAGCAGCAAGGATTTATTGATCATGCAACATTACTTGATTCCACTTTCAACTGTCTGTTTTTACCTCTCCTATAACTACCTGCCCCTAAACTCATATTCTACTGGCTAAAACTTTTTGTTTCTGTTTGGTCCATTCGTTGCTTATATAAATTCGGCCTACCCCTGTCCTTGAATATACATTGTTCTGCTACTACAGTGAACAAAATAACCATCTTTATAACACATCACCAGTTCAGATTTTCAGAGGAGAAAGAATATATGATTGACACAACTGAGCACATTAGCCTATTTAGATAATGTCTTTCTCCATACAATATAAAAATCTACTCCACTGTTACAGATTAACTGTTCCTAGTAAAGTTGCAGCCAAGGGAAATCTTAAGGAATCAGGGCTTGTCCTTCAACACGTGCAAATGCAGCAATATCTCATAGAACTGAACTGAGTACGGAAAACACTGCTAGTGCCTTCTAATATATACATCAAAAAAATCCATTTTAGAATTTTTTTTTTTGCAGTTTTGTATGTAATTTAATCACATACAACTACTACAATCCAATCAAGAATCAGCTCATGTCCTTTACCTTCTCTGTACTTGCACTCAGGTTGCAAACCATTATTAGAGAAAATAACATGATCTCGTATCTTGACATTCATGTCTCAAAGCAGCCATTCCGTTTTCCTACAGCAGCCCTCTATCTTATACCATGCTATTTCAAACTTCTTCAATCATCTCAATCCTATTCATACCAATTTCCCTTTGTTTTGAAAAGACTGCGTTTCTTCCTTACACATAGCATGTAGACACAATGAGATGCATTACTCAACACTCGGATGCTAATACTAAAAATGTTGAATCTGAATTCATTCTCTCCTCATCCCTTCCTGTTACAGTAAGACACCATGATTAATTGATCATCAGATTTCACTTATTTTTGAACTCTGTCCATTTACTGGTTCTGATCATCTATACACATTTGAATCTTTTCCACTAACAAGGAAATTTTCACTTGACCATCTGGCGTCTCCGGCAGTACATTGTCTCCATGACTTCTTTCCTACATGTGTAGATAACTTTCTGAAAGATTTAGCTTTCAATCCTTGATGTGCATAATTCCTTCTTACCTCAACCCTCTGTCATTTGGGCACTTCCCAGAGGAAGATGTCTCATCAAGATTACCATTATCTTTCTTTTGACTAAATCCACTGGGTACATGTATGCTATTTAAACTTTAAACTCTCAAATGGTCTGTTTGATATCATTGGGCACATTTTTATTTTTGAATATAGCTTTTCTCTCAATTTTTGGATATCGTTTCCAGTCTCTTTTGAGAATTTCCTTTCTATACATGTTCCTTATAATTATGTATTTTCCAAGAATCTGCCCTAGAATTTAATCGTTGATCTAAACAGACTTCATGAGAAATCTCATCCATAACTTTACCCTTAATGACATAGTCTGATTTTCAAAATAATATCCATTTTGTATTTTTTTTCTGGCATTTACAGCTCATGGAACTCCATATTGCAAAGCTCTTTTAGGATGTCCTATCAGCTGTTGCTACTGACTATGTCCATACCCAAGCTTTGAATATTTTCCCTCAATATCATTCTTCTCTTTCCAAATGTAATGAATGATGCTCCTATTTTTATAGTATGGTTTGACATACAAACATGCAAATACAGTTATGTATATATTTTATATGCTTCATATATTTTATTGCAAAAACACATAATTCCTTTTATTTTTTTAATAAATTAATTTTTTATTGGTATTCAATTTACCAACATACAGAATAACACCCAGTGCTCATCCCATCAAGTGTCCCCCTCAGTGCACGTCACCCACTCACCCCCACCCCCCGCCCTCCTCCCCTTCCACCACCCCTAGTTCGTTTCCCAGAGTTAGGAGTCTTTATGTTCTGTCTTCCTTTCGTTAAACATCCATATCACAGACTCTATGAATTTAAGATCCTTTCCAAATATGAAACTAAGATGGTGGAGTAATAGGAAGACCCTTTGCCTCATCCCTGGAACACAGCTAGATAACTATAAACTCATTCTGAATACTCAAGAAATCAATTTGAGCACTGACAGATGAAACTGCACAATTAGGGAGAGGAGGCCACTCGTGGAAGTTAGGAGGTGTGGAGACATGGTTTGTAGGAGAAACAGATTGTGGGTGCTGCAAAGGAGAGTAAGTCCTGGACATGGATTGATGAGAGAGAGAGAGAGACAGACAGAGAGAGAGAGAGAGAGAGAGAGAGAGAGAGAGAGAGAGAGAAAGTATACAGGGGGTCGTACAAGGAAAAAACTTTCCCAAACCCATCAATTTGGAAAAAATAGAAGGGCTGATTTTTGTGAGTTTTAAACCAGGTTGGCTCAAATATGAGTTTTAGAGGTCTACTATTTTGCTGTGAAGCCCTGATGGTGCTGTAATGTTTCTGTGGAGAAGGCGGGTATTTAGCCCTAGGGGGCAGATCCCCAGGGGCACACTGGCAGAGATGATTTCCCCTTCTTGGAACACATCTGGGAGAGGTGGCATTGCCTTTCTGGGGAAAAAGGAGCCAACAGGCACCATTTTACTCTCTTGTCCCTTAGCAGAGGTGCAGAGACACCTGCTGAGAGTGGCTAGCTTGGGTACTGGCCCTTTGCTATGCTTTACTGCAAATCCCATGCTCCTGTACTTTGATGTGATTACCCTTCTGGATCAAACTTGCACCGGTCTCAGCACAGAGACACCCTCCCCCAGAGGACCGGCATGGGTCCCTGCTATGCCAAGTCCCTAAAGTTTGAAATTTTAAAACTCAGCAGGCCTAGCTGGGAAAGAGGCCAAGATTCACTGTGTTGCTCCAGGTGGGCAGGAGACCTGGGTACAGTATAAAGGCAATGATCTGAGGGATGCCTGGAATGCATAAGGGGAGATTGTTCATTCATCCAGAGGGCTTCTCAGACAGCTATGTGCGCAAACTCCCCTCTCTGAGGACTAGGGAGCTGGCTACTGCCATTTCCCTCCCATGTCTCTTAGCACAAACAAACTTCAGTAAACAGCATCTATGGTGCTTACACCAAGCCCCATCCCCCTGTGCTCTGCTGGTACTACTTTTCTCAGACAAATGTGCTTAAGGGCCAGCACAGGGAACCCTTCCCCCAGAAGATCAGCACAAACCCTTTGCATGCACCATACCTACTGACCATAGACTTCTACAAAGCTTCAACTCCAGTGGAAATAGCATCAAGTCTCTTTTAACAAACAGACCAGAGCACACCTAGTTAAAACTCACCACATTCTGGCCAAGGTCCAAACACTTCACACTGCAAGCAAGGAGAAACTCTGCAGAGGACTGACCTGAGGAATAGAGCAGCTAACACACAGCAACAGAGTGCATAGAGTAAACACCAGAGATACTTCCTGAAGTGCTAGGCCTTGGGTGGTATAGGATCTCTTTTTCATAAACCCATTACTTTCAGGAGCAGGAAACATAACAGGCCTTCCTAACACAGAGAAGACAGAGACCTATACAAAATGCCAATATAGAGGGATTCATTCAAAAAGAACAATGAAAAGTCATGGCCAGAGATCTAATTGAAACAGATATAAGGAACATGCCTGATCCAGAATTTAAAGCAACAATCATAAGGGTACTAGGTGGGCTTTAGAAAAGCATGACAGACATTAGGGAGACCCTTACTACAGAGATAAAAGAAATAAAAACCAATCAGGCCAAAATGAAAAATATAATATTGAGATTCAACGATGTAATGAGCATAAGGATGGAAAGAGCAGAGAAATGAATATGTGATATAGAAGATAGAATTATGGACAATAGAGGTACCTGGATGTCTCAGTTAGTCAAACATCCAAATCTTCATTTATGCTCAGGTTATGATGTAGGGTTGTGAGATGGAGCCCCATCTTGGGCTCCACACTGGGTGTGGAGGCTGCTTAAGATTCTCTCTCTCCCATTCTCTCAGCCCCTAATATCCTCCTGCTCACTCTTTCCTTCTCTCTCTCCCTCTCAAAAAAAAAAAAAAAAAAAAAGAAAAGAAAAAAGAAAAAAGAAAATAGTGAAGCTGCACAAAACTCCCCCCCAACAAAAGTCCAGAGCCAGATGGCTTCACAGGGGAATTCCACTAAACATTTAAAGAATTATATCTACTCAAACTATTCCAAAATATAGAAATGGGAGGAAAACTTACAAACTCATTCTATGAGGCCAACATTACTCTGATTCCAGAACCAGACAAAGACTCTACTTAAAAAGACAATCATACCTGCCAGTAGGAAAGACTAAGAAATCCAGTTTATTCGTCATTGTAAAATTTGGTTTGTTATATGTTGGCCTAAAACAGAAGAGTTCTTTTACATGAGTCTGTATATTTATTTATTTATAAGTGGACTTATAAATTTTTCCCAGCATAATTATATAAAGTAAAAATTGCATGCATTGAAGTACAATGTCTTTTAATATATGTAATACATTGTAAAATGATTACCAAGATCAGGCTGATTAACATATCTATTACCTTACATACAATAATTTTTGAGGTAAGGACACTTAAGATCAACTGTCTTATCAAATTTGAAGTATACAATAGAATATTATTAATTATAGTCACCCTACTGTATAGATTTCCAGAACTTATTCATCCCGCATTACTGAGTATTTGTGATCTTTGAGTAACTATTCTCCATTTCTCCCACCAACCAGTCTGTGACATTTCTTATTCACCTACTTAGAATATCAATAGTAATCTTCAAGAAAATGATGTTCCTAGGAAAAGAAAACTGTTAGGAACTGAAGGTTCATGTCCCCCCAATTTTTATATATTTTATATATTGCAACTCCCAAGGTAATGTTACTAGGAGATGAGGGCTTTGGGACATTTGTAAGATTAGAAGAGGTCTAAGGGATATTTTCATTGAAAAAATCTTTAACTCTTTTGTAGCTATTGCATGTGTAACAACACATTTTTGTCTACAGTACTGTGTCATTAAAGCAATCTCAATTTTTTAGTATCTGCAAATCTTAAATTCAGATGAGAGGTACAGGTTAATTCAATTTTTTCCAGAGCCATTATGACATGAAACATGATTTTGAAACATATTTACTTTGTATTATATATAGTACATTTGACAGGAGTAAAATTTTACTGAACAGAAATCTGAAGGCAAATTATTTATCTTAATCTGAATAAATTTTGCGCTATTAATTCCCTGATTACAATGTCACACCAAAAGCACCAGGTAACACAATTTCCTTGACAATGCTGCTTTTAGGTGGGTTGTTGCTATTCAATGGATATAAAGTTTCAGTTACACAAAATGAGTAAATTTTAAAGATCTGCTATAAAACATAGTACCTGTTAACTAAAACTGCTTTATGCACTTAAAAACTCATTTTAAGAGTAGATCTCACTTTAGTTGTTTTTACCATAACAAACAAACAAACAAACAAACAAAAAAAACGGTAACTAAATAAAATGGAATAATTCATAAAGAGCATTGGACTTTTTGAGAGAAATTATGTAAAAGAGCAAAATTAAAGAAAGGGCTATTAAAGGAATGCCTGAGTGGCTCAGTTGGTTAACCACCTGCCTTAAGCTCAGGTCATGATCTCAGCGTCCTGGGATCTATCCCCAAGGCTGGCTCTCTGGTCATCAGGGAATCTGCTTCTCCCATTCCCCCTGTCTCCACCCCTCTAGTGCTCTCCCTTGCACTCTCATGCTCACTCTCACTCTCTCAAATGGATAAATAAAAAAAAAAAAATCTTTTTTGAAAAAGGGCTATTGAAAATGAAAGCAAGCAAACAAGGGCTGTTATTGGTGTTTCCTTATCTTATCATTTATCATTTAGTGTCTTCCTATCATTAAAGCCCCTGGGCCTCCAGAGATGCTGTTTAGACAGAAATTCTCTACAGTTAACTGATATTTGCGAAGTATTGCTCTTTTACATTTACGTAGAAGAATTACACATTGGATTGGCTTTTTTGGATTCTTATATTAAAATAATAGATAAATAGTAGTTAAAATTAAAATAAGAAATGTTATTTAGCTTTGCTAATTGTTTAACTTTTTAACTTATATAGTGGTTATAGTAGTTTTATGTAGTAGTTGCTTACAATGGGGACCTTAATATGCAAAAAACCATGAATATTCTAAATATGATTTAATAAAATACTACTACTTTAGGGCAGAGACAAGCATTGTACATTTTTATGGTCATAACACAAATACTATCAGTTTAAGTGATTATAAATATATGTGTTTGTAATAGTAATCTCAAATATACTGCTTTTATTTACTGCTTAATATTTTCTAGTATTGTATACCTCTGATGTAAAACTGAATAAAATGGGTTTTCTTTTAATGAGTTAAAAAGCATTTTGATTTTCATCCTGTAGCCCATGGCATAGCTGAATTAAATTATTTCCTAGGAGCAACTGCCCATCTGAATTTATCTGGAAAAAGCATCACTTTCTTCTGAAGAAATAAGAACTGGATTAATTTCTCCAGAGATTTCTATATTATAATATCATTTACAATGTAAGAATACAATACAGACTCACTTAAAGAAAAGGGTTTAGGTTTATTCAAGTTATTTAATTCTATAAGAATTTAGGGAGTGCTTACTGCTACAAACTACTACTTGTGAACAAGACTGGACTAAGATGCTCTCTGAAGAGTATCCTCAGGGGTACCAGGGTGGCTCAGTGTTTGAGCATCTGCTTTTGACTCAGGTCATGATTCTGGGGTCCTGGGATCCAGTCCCACATTCGGGTCCTTGCAGGGAGCCTGTTTCTCCCTCTGCCTGTGTCTCTACCTCTCTCTCTATGTCATAAATAAATAAATAAATAAATAAATAAATAAATAAATAAATAAAAAATCTTTAAAAATAGTATACTCAAATCTTCAAAATACTAGTTACGTCAAAGGAACAATTTGTTTTCCAATATAAATGTGTTTCCCTCTTTCTGAAGAGACAACAAATCTCCCATATGCAGAAATACTAAACAAATAAATAGAACTTCAAATTCTTTATTATCAAATGCAGATAAAAATGTCAAGAAGCAAGTAATAATAATCAAACTATAGTTATATTCATTGGTGTTGATCAGTTCAAGACAATAAGGGTCATAAAAATATTATAGTCATTTCCAGAAACGAAAGGAGGAAAGGACTGCTTAAATAGATTTCTCTGGAATGATTTTTTTACTTGCTCGATTATTCTGTATTCTATACTTTATATATGTTATTCCTAATTATTAGATTTTTTTATGACTTTATTAGTATAACATAAGGACACTTTAGGACTTCCATTAGGCTTTAGAGACACAGTAAATACTTAAAATAACAAAAGGAAATCAAGACTAAGAATTTATTACTTAGAATTCTTCAAAGCAATTTCAATATATTGTTCACAAATTTGATATCAAAAGCATAGTTATCTCATAGTAATTTGAATTATTGAAGCCCACTTCAATTTTTGGTGTATTTTTAAAGACTTTTTGTTATAAATGATACGATCATTTTAAACTCATATATGTAAAAACTAGAAACAAAAACTCAAATTTAAAGTTTTGTAAATATCTTCAAAGTATCTAGTCTATATATCCTAAATAATCATAAATTTGTTTCTGCTGTATCTCTTTCAGTAATAATATTACGTCTTTAAAAATTCAGAAATAGGGATCCCTGGGTGGCGCAGTGGTTTGGCGCCTGCCTTTGGCCCAGGGCGCGATCCTGGAGACCCGGGATCGAATCCCACATCAGGCTCCCGGTGCATGGAGCCTGCTTCTCCCTCCGCCTGTGTCTCTGCCTCTCTCTCTCTCTCTGTGACTATCATAAATAAATAAAAAATTAAAAAAAAAATTCAGAAATAGGGGATCCCTGGGTGGTGCAGCGGTTTAGCGCCTGCCTTTGGCCCAGGGCGCGATCCTGGAGACCCGGAATCGAATCCCACGTCGGGCTCCCGGTGCATGGAGCCTGCTTCTCCCTCTGCCTATGTCTCTGCCTCTCTCTCTCTCTCTCTCTCTCTCACTGTGTGCCTATCATAAATAAATAAAAAAAAATTTTTAAAGAAAAATTCAGAAATATATACTTGTATTTTAAAAAGGAAAGAAATGTAATACTTAAAGTGAAATTGATTACACTAATTTTCTTTATAATAGGTAAGAATATCTAACATAATTAAGTAATAGAAATAATTTTAAAATAGCGATAAGGTTGATTATGTTAAACATTAAAGATTTCTTTATCCAAAAACATCATTCAATATCATTAAGATATTGAAAAGGTAAGCCATTGAACAGGAAAGATATCTGCAATACATACAATCATTGCATCCTAAAAATATAAAGGACCCTCAAAAAACACTAAAAAATTCATACTACTAGAAAATGATCCAAAGACTAGAACTGGAATATTGCAGCAAAAATATTGAAATACTCAATATACATTGAGAAAGATACTCAAGACTCATTATTCATCACAAAAGTACCAATTGAAAGCATAGTAACATATCACTACACATTTCTTATAATGCTCAAAGGTGTAAAGACTGGCAGTACCAAGTATTGGCAAGGATGTGGAGCACCTAGATGCTCATGTTCTTCTGAGGCAATTGGTACAATTACTGTGAGAAGCTTTTTCAACAATAAGAGGGTATGTATATTTGCACTCAGTAATTTCACTGTTGTGTATATACACAATAGATGTATTCATATAATAAACATTAAAAACATGCAGTAAAAAACAGGCAATAAGATATTTGTGGCAACTATAATCATAATAGCTCCAAAGTGGAGAAACTTTTATCTTCAACAGTAGTAACGTTGGCTAATAAACTTTGGTATATTTTAATAATAGAGTAACATATGGAAATCAAAATGTCAGGCACCTAAAGAAACCTAACACTATGTAAAAGTAGCCAGACACAGAAAAACATTTACTGTATGTTCCTTTTTTAAAAAGATTTTATTTATTTATTAGAGAGAAAGTACAAGCAGGAGGAAGGGCAGAGAGAGAAGGAGAGTACTGAGCAGGGAGCCTGATGTGGGGTTGGATCCCAGGACCCAGGAAAGGATTGATCTTGAGGTTATTATTGATAAAATAGTGATGTTCACTTTGTGCTAATTCATAAATCATTGAATCCATAATTTGCATATATATTTGTGTGCATAGCTTTAAAAACCCAATAAAATATTTATTAATATAATTATAAATAAAATCATCAGATTACCTTGTTAGATATAGAAAATAGACAGATATTAACTACTAGTTTAAAATATTGAATATTTCTCCCAATTTAACTCAGTATCACAGAATAGCAGAAATAGATCTATAAATTAAAATTAATAAAGGCTTCAAAAAATTGAAGAAATGTGTAAGCAATATTGTCAAAAAGTTCATAATAAGGGATATTTCTATCTATTTTACATCCTTAAATTTGGGCTGTCAAGTATTCGCCCCAAGTTGAACCAGTTATAAAAGATTTCAGGGGGGATCTAGGTGAAGTACTTTATAGTTATATCCTTCATATAATGGTTTATTTTATTGCATTTCTCAATAGAGATTCTAAAAATTATATTCAGGCCAAATACTCTTTCAATAAAGAAATAGAATCTGTATCTTAATAACCAGCAACACATTGCTCTGCTTTCTAAGCAGTCCCTAGCATCCAGCATACATTATACTTTCAAATTAATGCAATATTATGACAAGATTACTTTAAAATTACTTGTGGGATCATCAGAGTTAAACTTCAGTTTGTCACAAAGCACTATATTTCTTCTCTGGTAAATGCAATTTGTTCTAAAATTAAGCAACCCTTGACATATCTTCATCAAGTAAAGATCAAATCTTCCTCTTCCTCTTTTTCTCCTTCTTCTCCTCCTTCTTTTACTTTTTTCCTCCTCCTCCTCCTCCTCTCTTCCTCCCTTCCTCCTCCTTCTCTTTCTTCTTTTTAAAATATAAACACCTGTCTTAGATGTATCATTTATCAATAATTAAAATCCTTTAGTTTGAAGCAAAATATGTCTCATATTTTTAAAAACACTGTATTGGGGTATATTGACATATAAAAAGCTGTACATACTTAATTTATAGAACCTAATGAGTTTCGAGATAAATATACACCCATGAAACCATCACCACAATCTATGCCAAAAACAAAACCATCCCCTCCAAAGTTTCCTTCCATTTTTAAAAAATAATTAATTTTGTGTGTCTTAGGAACACTTAATATTTGATCTGCCCTTTTAGCAAAATTTTAAATATACAACACAGTATTGTTAACTACAAGCTACTACACTGTATAGCAGACCTCTAGGACTAATTCATCTTGTATCAACAAAGCTTTTTACATATTGCCTAATAATTTTACATTTCTCACTCCCCTGCCCCTGGAAATCACCATTCTACTCTCTGCTTCTATGACTTTGACTATTTTAGATTCTTCATGTAAGTGGTATCGTGTAGTATCGGTCATTTTGCATCTAACTTATTTCACTTAGTATAATGTCCTCCAGGTTCATCTATGTTGTTGCAAATGGCAGGATTTCCTTCTTGTTAAAGACTGAATATTCAATTGTATGTATATACCACATTTTCTTAAATATGACGATAAAATGAGAAGGAAAAATACAATTCATAAGTGCTTCAACTGGGTAGAGGGATATTTATTTACTTACAAATTTTAAAGAAAATCATGTGACCTCTCGAGGAATAATTTCTTAATTGGTCATAGAAGATGAATTCTACTCTTCTCCACAAAAAATATGAATTTTAATTTATAAAGTATTTTGATAGGGAATATTTCAAAATATTCAAGATATGGGAGCATATTATATTGATTCCCTTTGCAATGACTCAGATACTACTTGAATGGCAATGGAATAAATCAAGGTGTTTTGGAAGTCCCCACCCCATCCAGACCTTACTGTCACCTAAAGGAAAAAAATCATGTTTTGACTTATATTATTTAATTGTTTTTCTTTAAATGTTGAAACTTTAGCAAATTATAAAATGCACACACACTATACATGTTAAATCATATATTCATAAAACAAAATTTGGAAACACAATTTTCATCCACGCATCTTTAGAAATAATCACACATACTTTTGTATATATGTATATACATATGTATATATGTATATCATGGATATACATAGTCAGATGCTATGCAGTAATACTGGAATAATAATCAAAGGAAAGCATATAACAATTATTTAAAAATCACATTATTACATGTTTGAACGAAATGCTTTTTCATATTCTTTTTTACAGGGAAAAAATGTTGTTCTGTAAATCAAGCAAATTCTGAAGAACTACTAAAGAAGATTCTTCTTTCTGAAGAGTTTGGTCACCTGTAAATGCAATAAATTCAATTAGCTTGTAGATATAGAAATAACACCCTTCTTTAAGAGCAATGAAAAGAACACCATTTAATTAGAAAGCATCTATAGTTCTCATATAGAAATATCCTTTTCTATCACTCAGGAAATATGTATTGGGTGACTGGTATGTTCCAGGCACATGACACATGCATGGAATATACTAGAGATGCATTGGTGCTCATACTCTAGTGAGGAGAACTTTACTCTAGTAGAGGAGAACTCTACTCCTAGTTGTAGTGCTCTAATTGTATAATGAAGAGACAGACACAGTGGAATTGCAATACTTAAGATATTGGCAAGAGAGCAGTGAAATTATAAACTATCTGATAAGCCAACTCAAAAAGGATATAAAATGAGAGTGATGATGAATGATTTTTTTTAGAAAAAAGATCAAAGCTGTTGAGATTAAACAACAATTAGGGTTATGATGAGTAAATACTTTTAAAGGATATGAAATTGTGGTCACACAGTGAGAAGTAAGTAATTTTCTATATGACAATGGAGTTGAGTGACTAAAGAAAAGTGAAGGCACACATCCATTAAAATGAAAAGAAGAATGATATTTTGAAGTGGTTAGTGAGTAGTCAGCATGCAAATTAACAAAATACAGGATAAATGCAGGAATTGGTCAAAAATTCCTGGAGGAATCCAGGTTTCACTCAAGGACTGGAGATATAAGAAATATTCAGTGAAAGGAACGATGATACCATGGACTTTTCCAGAAGAGATGTGTTTCCCAGAACATAGAATTTTCAGAGCTAAACTGGGCAAGTCCTGGGCAAGCAGGATACATTGGCTATCTTAAATGAAAGTCAAGGGCTACAGGTATAGGAAATATCGGTGAAGAGATTGATGGAATTTGCATATGATGAATTGGATACTGGAAGGTTGGAGAAAGGAGGATAGAGTTTGTTAGGGAAAAGTAGAGATAAGCAGAGGCCAAATCATAAAAGCGACTTTATGTCATGCCAATCAGTTAAAATGGAGGCATTCTTATTCTTGTTAGGAGATTTAAAAAAGAGAGAGAAAGAAAGAAAGAAAGAAAGAAAGAAAGAAAGAAAGAAAGAAAGAAAGAAAGAAGAAAGAGAAAGAAAGAAAGAAAGAAAGAAAGAAAGAAAGAAAGAAAGAAGAAAGAGAAAGAAAGAAAGAAAGAAAGAAAGAAAGAAAGAAAGAAGAAAGAAAGAAGAACCATTCCAAAATCTTTGAAATAATGAATAAAATAATAAAAGGTTTATGTAAATTTCATATAACTGTGTAGGATATAAACTATATCCTACTGACAAAACTCTGTTCTTACCTCTTGCAACCCTCCCTTACTGGCCAAGATAAAAGTGGTGGAATTTAGGATGTGTACTTTAAATTCCAAAGCTCTCCTGGTGATCCCTAGGGCCAAAAACACACCTGCTGGGAAATTCTGTGTTGAATTCTCCTGAAGTAAGATTCGTCACATAGATTCTAGATCCTAGTGGTTCAATTTAGAAATAAGCAAGGCCATGTGTGAATAAGGACCTGAAGAGCTTGTACCCGTATATCTCTCTGCCACTCACTACTTGCCTGCACTCTACTTCTCTTGCTTTACTGTGTCTTTGTTTTTAAGTAAAAGCCTTACTTGAATATGCTCCCTGGAATCTTGTGAATTTGCCAAAATATTTGAAGTGGTGAAATCTTTATACTCACTACATGAAAAACAAATTATATTTTCACGATATGCTTTATGTTTATATGTAACTCCTATACATTTTATGTTGGGTTTCACTCATAAAGCTCCTATTTCCCAGACATGAAGGAGAAAAAACAGAGGGGAAGAAGTGTTAGAGTTATTATTTATTTGTGATATTTCACAATTATATTCCTTATTCTAAATAGTTGATAAATTTTCTAAAAAATTCTCCTTAACCCCTATTCTCCCTAAAACTACCTTGAGTTAATTATCATATTCTTATATTATCATAAGTCATCAATGCTAGTAACATGGAGTGATCTCAAAATACATATTAAACTGAGGACAGAGTTAGTAGAGGGAGTATTTTTATTTATTTATTTATTTTTTAAAGATTTTATTCATTTGTTTGAGAGACAAAGAGAGGGAGGCAGGGACACAGAAAGAGATAGAAGCAGGCTCTATGCAGGGAGCCTGATGTGGGACTTGATCCCAGGACTACAGGATCACGCCCTGGGCCGAAGGCAGGCGCTCAACCACTGAGCCACCCAGGCGTCCTGAGGGAGTGTTTGAAAGACAAGACTTCTGTCTTTTCTTTTATGGAAAGGGTAGATACTTTGCTGACAAATTAAAAAGCCTTATGTAATATGTAATTTCATTATTGGATATTAAATTTTTTTATTAAATATTAATGACTCAATAAGTATTTCATACCTCTTACAAATAAAGTTTAAATAATTAGGGTTTTATTAATATTAAGGAATTACATGAGTATTGCACTTCAGAATAATGATTATTATTATTTTAAACATAAAACATTGTTATATGAACAGTGGGATCCCATTAAAGTAAATTAAGGTATAGAAAGACACAGTAAACCTTGTGTTTTGGAAATATTTCATTGGCTAAAATAAGGAGAATGAATAGAAGGGGCATAGACCTGAAATCAGAGACAATGAACTAGAGTTAATGGGGCAAGAAATCAGGGTGAGACTTAATACGACCTAATGTGGAAGAATTTACAGAAAATAGAGAAATACTATGTTGAGGGAGAAATCTGAAAATATGAGTAAAGTAAAGAAGGGCTACTGGGAACACATGAGTGAACTTTATCTCTTTATAATTTTACAAAAGTCTAACTCTACTAATTAAAGTCTAGAGCAGAGTTTGGCAAACTAAAGCCTGCAAGTTGGCCACTTGTTCTTATAAATAAAATTTTATTGGAAAGCAGCCACACCCATTGGTTTATGTGATGTCTAAGGCTACTTTTTCCACAAAGGCAGAGTTGAGTAGTTGAGACAAAGACCAAGACACATGTAAAACATAAAATACTTACTGTGTGGCCCTTTACAGAGAATAGTTAGTAAAGGTAAAATCTTTAATTTCTGGAAATATTTTGTGATGCTTCAAAATATTTCTGATTTATATATTAGCATCTTCCAAATCCTATACGTATAAAGGTAATGTGAACTGAGGGATTTTTATTTTTATTTATTTATTTTTTATTATTTTAATAATAAATTTATTTTTTATTGATGTTCAATTTGCCAACATACAGAATAACACCCAGTGCTCATCCCGTCAAGTGCCCCCCCTCAGTGCCTGTCACCCATTCACCCCCACTCCCTGCCCTCCTCCCCTTCCACCACCCCTAGTTCGTTTCCCAGAGTTAGGAGTCTTCATGTTCTGTCTCCCTTTCTGATATTTCCCACCCATTTATTCTCCCTTCTAAGGGATTTTTAAAAATTGAACAAACAGAGAAGTAATATTTCTAGTCTGAATCATACAGCACTTTAAGTAACTTTTCTCACAACACTGACATTATTGCATTGTAAAAACTAATAAGAATTGTAATTTCTTTTTCAAACTAATTTTACACAGCATTCCCAGTTAAGTCTAAACTTCACCTCATTTACATATGATTCGCTGGAAGTTTAAATGGATATAACTTTGAAAAAATTTATCAAAGAACACATCAAATAATAGTTTTAGTAGTTAACAATGATTTTATAACTATGACACTAATTGAGTTTTATAAAGTTCTTCAGACATTTATAAAATTACAGGAAATGCATTAAAATACATAAATACTAAAAGAATTTGGGCTCAATGGAATAAGAGTTGAACTTTCCAATTAATTGTCTACCAAGCCCTTGTATCTTCCAATCAAATGAAAGGGTAAAACTAAACCCTATCAAGGAATGTGAAAGAAAAGGAAAAGTCATTTTGATAATGTTATTAACCTAAATGGATAATCTACAGTCTTAATCATTGCCCACTGTTTTTTATTTATTCTGAAAAATACAAACTCTCCTACTTCCTACTCTGGCCTATCAATTAGGTTGTCAAATTGATAAAATCTTAGACGTGTTTGATTAACAGAAATTTTTTCTAAAAATTGTTTTTATTGAGAAATGTAACAAATGCTTAAATGCTGCATATAATAGAGATATATAGTTTAAAGAGAAATAAAACGAAGCCTTGTATTGATGCTTTCTTACTTAAGAGACATTAAGTGTTACCAGCACCCAAATATTAACTCACACACTTCTTTCTCCATTGTGTGAAATATTCTTTTAGTTCTTTTAAAGGATTTGCCAAATAAGTATCAATATTTATTTCTCCATGTTTTAAATATCTTTAGAAAACAATTTTTACATTTCTGAGCTATTTTTTGCTCAATATTTGCTTTGAGCTTCATCCATTTTGATGAGTGTAATTGTAGTTCATTAATTTTCAATGCAAATAAATTTCATTTGTATTATTACAATTAATTTATATTTATCCACTCTACAGTTGTAGAACATTTACATTTACATTTCATTTTTTAAGAAGATTTATGAACCAATCTGTGAATAGTCTTACACATGCCTCCTGGTACAAAGCACAAGAATTTCTCTCTAGGTTAAGTTCCTAAAAACATAATTTCTGTGTTATAGGGTATATGCATGTTGACTTTTCAAATAACTGGACGACCAGTAGCATATGTGAGTGCCTCTCACTCTGCACCCTCACTTACACATTTGATAATGTTTCTTAAAATTTTTGGCTTAATTTGTGATTGTTGAATATTTATTTATTTTCCACAATTATTCTTTTTTTTTTAATTTATTTAGCTCTTCTTTCTCCAGTTTTCTAAAGTAGGGGCTTAATTTGTTGACTTGAGATCTTTTCCTTTCTAATACATATATTTATCACAATCAGTTTCTCTTGAGGCCTTTCTCTTGAATGATGGGTTATTTTATAATGCATTTCTGAGTGTCAACATATGGGTTTTTTTCAGGTACCTTCAGTTTATTGGTTTCTAGTTCAATCCTGTTGCATTTTGGGATCATAGTTTGTATGATTTCTGAAACTGTAAATTCAAGTAAGGTCTGTCTTATGGTTGAGGATATGATTTATCATCACAAATGTCTGATGTGCCCTTCTGAAGAACTGGAATGTTGCCACTGTTAGATGGAGTATTCTATACATATGAATCAGAAAAGTTGACTGATTGTGATGTTCGGTTCAACTACATTCTTATTGATTTTCTACCAATTTTCTCTCTCAATTACTGACAGAGGGATATTATAGTCTCCAATTCTAGTAGTGGATTTGCTTATTCCTCTTTTCAGGTCTGTCAGGTTTTGCTTGATTTATTTTGTCACTAGTCACATCTTGTTAGATGCAAATTTAAAATTGTTATGGCTTTTGGAAAACTGACTTATGTTTAATTAGGTAATGACCCTCGTTATCACTGATAATTTTCCTTATCTGAAGGTCTGCTTTGCCTGAAATTAATATAGACTCTTGATCTTCCTTTTTATTGATGGAATATCTTTCTCCATTCTTCTACCTTTAACTTATTTGAGTCTTTATACTTAAAGTCGGTGCTATGAAGACATCATGTAATTAGGGGTCTTTTAAATTTAATCTGACATTCTATGTCTTGCAAGTAGTTGGTTGAGATCACTCACATTAAAGTGCTCATTGACATATTGGGTTAAAATCTACTCTTTGTAACTGGTTTCTATGGTGTATTTATTCTTTGATTCTAGCCCCATGCCCCTCCCCCCAATCTTTATGCCTTCTCTGCTTTTATTTATTTTTTGAAAGTGAGAGCATGCACAAGCTGGTGGGGATGGGCAGAGAAAGAGAAGAGAGAGAATCTTAAGCAGGCTCCACACCTTGACTGGAGCCCAAGGTGGGGCTCAATCTCACAACCCTGAGATCATGACCTGGGCAGAAATCAAGTCAGATGCTTAACCAACTGAGCCAGTCATTGAGGAGCCCCTCTTCTCTGCTTTTAGTTTAACTTTCAATGATGTCATTTTTCCTTCTTGTAGGTGTTCTAGGTTTTACAATATACATTTTAAAATAATCTGAGTCCACTTTGACAACGGCACTTTATGTGTAGAACACAAACAAGATAGCAGAGTATTCCCATTTCTTCTCTCTTGTTCCTCTCTTTTAACATTTCTTTTGGAATATGTCTGCTAGCAATGAATTCCCCCAGCTTTTTGTTTTCTGAGAAATACTTTTTTCCCCTGCTTTTAAGGCTGTCTTGCAGCTTTTGGTGAAAGTTGGACATGTTGTATCTTATAATTAATATTAAACTAAACAGGGCTTTACTGGAAGATAAGTATTAATCTGAAGAGGAGTTGGAATATATTTCATGCTTGTTGCAGTTGTAGGTGCCAGAGGATTCAGATTCCTTTACTGTCCCTGTATTTGTCTCCTTACTTGGTTTTCAGGCTCCCTTTTGTAGTCTTAGAATCTGTGTCTTACAACTTTTACAGCTTTTAGACCACTTTAATACTGTTATTGCCGCAGTGTTGACATGTCTTATGGGAGGTGCATCCTTCTAAAATCTGATAATTCTCAATCTACTCATGAGACTTTGCTTCAGGCTGTGACCTTCACAATTTTTTATGCTCATTTTCCAGGGGTTCTCTCCTTCACTCTGCCCTCTATTCCTTCCCCTTAACATTTTATTTTCAATTTATTTTCTCCAACTCTTGTCTTTTGTTAACTAAGTATTTTTCCTACTTAGGTTGAGACTGGAGGGCAAGTGTGGTATGAAATGGGGAAGAATCATATTTTCTAACTGGGATAATGTCTCAAAATTACTTTCTGGTCTGTTTTTTTTCCCTAGATACTGGGTCTTTGCAACAAGAGTGGGTTCTATGATGTTTACCCCTGCCAAGGCTATGAGGAAATCTTTCTCAGATCCTCATCATAATAATGTATTTGGTTACTGGATGGAAAGTGACAGAAGTCCCCTAATACTGAAGCTACCAGTAGTGATTCACTCTTATCATAGTCTAAACTCATCCTCTAGCCATTCATGAAAATTACTATTCAAATGTACTTACCAATTTATGGTGTTTAGTGGCTTTCATTTTGTTTTGGTAGATTTTAGCTGAAACTGGATTTACTTGTCTCTCCAGATTTGGAGGTGGTAGTTTGTCCTATGACTATGGTATGATGAGTCCAGAGAAAAGGTCTTTGATTTTTAGTTTATTCATCTTCTTGCTGTAGGGATAAGAGTAGCAAGTTTCCAGACCTTTACATATCTGAGCTTAAATAGAAAGTCTCCAGCTTTTATTTTGAAACTTTATGAATATCTTTAATTTTTTTCCTTGCTTGATACCTAGGTTTGGTTTCTGTTTTGTTAACCTATTTAAACACTGCATTTTATATATGATTAAAGCAAATTTACCTTTATTGATATGAAGAGCAATTTGGCCTTAGTTCAGATATTGTTTTATATTTTATTAAAATATACATAATTTTATATACATTTTGTTCCCTTTCTTTTAAAAAAAAAGGTTTTATTTATTTATTCATGAGAGACACAAAGAGAGAGGTAGAGACACAAACAGAGGGAGAAGCAGGCTCCCTGTGGAGAGCCCAATGTGGGACTCATCCCAGGACCCCGGATCACATCCTGAGCCAGAGGCAGAAGCTCAACCACTGAGCCACCCAGACATCCCTTGTTCCCTTTCTTAATCTCTTTGTATAGTGTGTGTGTGTGTCAGTGTGTGTCTAGTTTTAGTATTTGCTATTAACTCCCTACTGAAAATAATAATGTTAGCAACCTCTTCTTGTTCTTCCCTTTGCTCCCATCAGCATCCAATTGAAGTAATATTTTTTTTTTTACTTTCAGAAAATAGTTCTTCAAAAAATCTGAGATCTTATTCTACTTTCATTTGTTCTTCCTTTTCTCTTGAATTTTTAAAATTATTTTTTTTCATCATTACTAGGTCAAAGTCTGTAAGCATTACATAATCTATAATCCCCTACATCTACAATTTACAGTTAGTTCTACGGGTACATTTAGGTATATTCACTGTGCACTACCAGTAAATGTGTTCAGACTTTTCTAGTCATTTTGTCTACCTGAAGCCCATACTTTAGTTGTTTCTTCAGGAAGGCCTCAAGGAAACAATATTCTCTGCACTCTTGCAGACAAAACAACTTTTCCTCAGAATTGAATTTGAAGGTCAGTTTTGCTTGATATAAAATCCTGGCCTCACACTGTCTTTTGTTTAGTATTTATTTATTTGTTTATTTATTTTTTGTATATTTTTTTATTGGAGTTCGATTTGCCAACATATAGCATATCATCCAGTGCTCATCCTGTCAAGTCCCCACCTCAGTGCCTGTCATCCAGTCACCCAACCCCCACCCACCTCCCTTCCACTACCCCTTGTTCCTTTCCCAGAGTTAGGAATCTCTCATGTGCTGTCACCGTCTCTGATATTTCCCACTCATTTTCTCTCCTCACCCTTTTAATCCCTTTCACTCTTTTTTATATTCCCCAAATGAATGAGAATGGTCTCATAATGTTTGTCCTCCAATTGACTTACTTCACTCAGCATAATACCCTCCAGTTCCATCCACATCGAAGCACATCGTGGGTATTTGTAGTTTCTAATGGCTGAGTAATATTCCATTGTATATACATAGACCACATCTTCTTTATCCATTCATCTTTCGATGGGGACTGAGGCTCCTTCCACAGTTTGGCTATTGGGGACATTACTGTTATAAACATTGGGGTGCAGGTGTTTCACTGCATCTGTATCTTTGGGGTAAATCCCTAGCAGTAAATTGCTGGGTCAGAGGGTAGCTCTATTTTTAACTCTTTGAGGAACCTCCACACAGTTTTCCAGAGTGGCTGTACCAGTTCACATTCCCACCAACAGTGCAAGAGGGTTCCCCTTTCTCCACATCCTCTCCAACATTTGTTGTTTCCTGTCTTGTTAATTTTCACCATTCTCACTGGTGTGAGGTGGTATCTCATTGTGGTTTTGATTTGTATTTCCCTGATGGCCAGTGATGCAGAGCATTTTCTCATGTGCTTGTTGGCCAAGTCTATGTCGTCTTTGGTGAAATTTCTGTTCATGTCTTTTGTCCATTTCATGATTGGATTGTTTGTTTCTTTGCTGTTGAGTTTAATAAGTTCTTTATAGATCTTGGATACTAGCCCTTTATCTGATATGTCATTTGCAAATATCTTCTCCCATTCCATAGGTTGTCTTTGAGTTTTGTTGACTGTTTCTTTTGCTGTGCAGCTTTTTATCTTGATGAAGTCCCAATAATGCATTTTTGCTTTTGTTTTCCTTGCCTTTACAGATGTAACTTGCAAGAAGTTGCTGTGGCCAAGTTCAAAAAAGGGTGTTGCCCGTATTTTCTTCTAGTATTTTGATGGATTCTTGTATCACATTTAGATCTTTCATACATTTTGAGTTTATCTCTGTGTATGGTGTGAGAGAATGGTCTAGTTTCATTCTTCTGCATGTGGATGTCCTATTTTCCCAGCACGATTTACTGAAGAGACTGTCTTTTTTCCAGTGGATAGTCTTCCTTGCTTTGTCAAATATTAGTTGACCATAGAGTTGAGGGCCCATTACTGGATTCTCTGTTCTGTTCCACTGATCTATGTGTCTGTTTTTGTGCCAGTACCACATTGTCTTGATGACCACAGCTTTGTAGTACAACCTGAAATCTGGCATTGTGATGCCCCAGCTATGGTTTTCCTTTTCAATATTCCCCTGGCTATTCGGGGTCTTTTCGATTCCACACAAATCTTAAGATGATTTGTTTCAACTCTCTGAAGAAAGTCCATGGTATTTTGATAGGGATTGCATTAAATATGTAAATTGCCCTGAGTAGCATTGACATTTTCAAAATATTAATTTTTCTAATCCATGAGCATGGAATATTTTTCCATCTCTTTGTGTCTTCCTCAGTTTCTTTCAGAAATGTTCTGTAGTTTTTAGGGTATAGAACCTTTACCTCTTTGGCTAGGTTTAGTCTTAGGTATCTTATGCTTTTGGGTGCAATCGTAAATGGGATTGACTCCTTAATTTCTCTTTCTTTATTTATAGTCTCATTGTCAGTGTATAGAAATGCCACTGATTTCTGGGTATTGATTTTGTATCCTGCCACACTGCTGAATTGCTATATGAGTTCTAGCAATCTTGGGGTGGAGTCTTTTGGGTTTTCTAGGTACAGTATCATGTCATCTGCAAAGAGGGAGAGTTTGACTTCTTCCTTGCCTTTTTTTTTTTTTTTTGCCTTTTATTTCTTTTTGTTGCCTGATTGCTGAGGCGAGGACTTCTAGTACTATGCTGAATAGCAGTGGTGAGAGTGGACATCCCTGTTGTGTTCCTGATCTTAGGGGAAAGGTGCCCAGTGTTTCCCATTGAGGATGATATTTGCTGTGGGCTTTTCGTAGATGGCTTTTAAGATGCTGAGGAATGTTCCCTCTATCCCTACACTCTGAAGAGTCTTGATCAGGAATGAATGCTGTATTTTGTCAAATGCTTTCTCTGCATCTATTGAAAGGATCATATGATTCTTGTTTTTTCTCTTGTTGATATGATCTATCATGTTGATTGCTTTATGAGTGCTGAACCAGCCTTGTATCCCGGCGAATAATCCCACTTGGTCATGGTGAATAATCTCCTTAATGTACTGTTGGATCCTATTGGCTAGTATCTTGTTGAGAATTTTTGCATCTGTGTTCATCAGGGATATTGGTCTATAATTCTCCTTTTTGTTGGGGTCTTTGTCTGGTTTTGGAATTAAGGTGATGCTGGCCTTATAAAACGAGTTTGGAAGTAGTCCATCCCTTTCTATCATTCAGGACAGCTTTAGTAGAATAGGTATTGTTTCTTCTTTAAACATTTGATAGGATTCCCCTGGGAAGCCATCTGGCCCTGGCCTTCTGTGTCTTGGGAGGTTTTTGATGATTGCTTCAATTTCCTCCCTTGTTATGGGGGAGATTGGCCTGTTCAGTTTTTCTATTTCTTCCCGTTCCAGTTTTGGTAGTTTGTGGATTTCCAGAAATGCGTCATTTCTTCTAGATTGCCTAATTTATTGGCGTATAACTGCTCACAATATGTTTTTAAAATAGTTTGTATTACCTTGGTATTGGTTGTGATCTCTCCTTTTTCGTTTATGATTTTATTAATTTGAGTCTTTTATCTTTTGTTTTTAATAAGGCTGGCAAGTGGTTTATCCATCTTATTAATTCTTTCACAGAACAAACTCCTGGTTCTGTTGATTGTTCTACAGTTCTTCCGGTCTCTATTTCATGGTGTTCTCCTTGAATCTTTATTAACTCTCTTCTTCTGCTTGGTATAGGTTTTATTGTTGTTCTTTCTCCAGTTCCTTTAGGTGCAAGGTTAGCTTGTGTATTTGAGTTTTTTCCAATTTTTGAGGGATGCTTGTATTGTGATGTATTTCCCTCTCAGGACTGCTTTTGATGTATCCCAAAGATTTTGAATGGCTATATCTTCACTTTCATTAGTTTCCATTAATCTTTTTAATTCTTCTCTAATTTCCTGGTTGACCCTTTCATCTTTTAGCAGGATGCTTTTTAATCTCCAGGTGTTTGAATTTCTTCCAAATGTTTTCTTGTGATTGAGTTCAAGTTTCAAAGCACTGTGGTCTGAAAATATGTAGGGAACAATCCCAATGATTTGGTATCAGTTGAGACCTGATTTGTGACCCCGTATATGGTCTATTCTGGAGAAAGTTCCATGTGCTCTTGAGAAGAACGTGTATTCAGTTGCATTGGGATGTAAAGTTCTGTAGCTATCTGTGAAATCCATCTGGTCCAGTGTATCATTTAAAGCTCTTGTTTCTTTGGAGATGTTGTGCTTAGAAGATATGTCATTTGCAGAAAGTGCTGTGTTGTAGTCCCCCAGTATTAGTGTATTATTACCTAAGTATGTCTTTACTATGGTTATTAATTGATTGATATATTTGGCAGCTCCCACATTAGGGGCATAAAAATTCATGATTGTTAGGTCCTCTTGTTGGATAGATTCTTTAAGGATAATATAGTGTCCCTCTTCATCTCTTACTATAGTCTTTGGGATAAACTAATTTATCTGATATGAGGATGGCTACCTATGCTTTCTTCTGAGGACCATTTGAATGGTAAATTGTTCTCCAACCTTTTATTTTCAGGTTGTAGGTGTCCTTAGGTCTAAAATGAGCCTCTTGTAGACAGCAAATAGATGGGTCTTGCTTTTTTTTTATCCAGTCTGAAACCCTGCGTCTTTTGATGAGATCATTAAGCACATTCACATTCAGAGTTACTATTGAAAGATATGAATTTAGTGTCATCATAATACTTATTCAGTCCCTGTTTTTGTGGATTATTTCTTTGGGTTTCCTCTTTCTTTTACAGAGCCCCCTTAATATTTCTTGCAGAGCTGGTTTCGTGGTCACATATTCTTTCAGTTTCTGCCTATCTTGGAAGCTCTTTATCTCTCCTTCTATTCTGAACGAGAGCCTTGCTGGATAAAGTATTCTTGGCAGCATGTACTTCTCATTTAGGACCCTGAATATATCCTGCCAGCCTGCCAGGTCTCTGTGGAGAGGTCTGCTCTTAATCTTATATTTCTCCCCATATAAGTTAGGGATCTCTTGTCTTTTGCTGCTTTAAGGATTTTCTCTTTGTCTTTGGAATTTGCAAGTTTCACTATTAAATGTCAACGTGTTGAACAGTTTTTATTAATTTTAAGGGGGATTTCTCTATCTCCTGGATCTGAATCTTGTTTCCCTCCCCAAATTAGGGAAGTTCTCAGCTATGATTTGTTCAAATATGCTTTTTGGTCTTCTGTCCCTTTCGACACCCTCTGGACCTTAATTAAAAGAAGATTTTTCCTTCTGAGGCTGTCATTTACTTCCCTTAACCTTTCCTCATGGTCTCTTAATTGTTTTTCTCTTTTTTCCTCAGCTTCCTTCCTTGCCACCAACTTGTTTTCTATGTCACACAGTCTTTCTTCTACTTCATGAACCATTGCTGTTAGGACCTTCAGTTAGGATTGCATCTCATTTAATTGATTTTTAATTTCAGCCTGATTAGTTCTAAATTCTGCAGTCATGAAGTCCTTGAATCCTTTATGCTTTTTTTCCAGAGCCACCAGTAGCTTTATAAATTGTGTTTCTGAATTGGCTTTCTGACATCGAATTATAATCCGTGTTCTATAACTCTGTGGCAGAGAGTACTATTTCTGATTCTTTCTTTTGTGATGAGTTCTTTCTAGTCATTTTGCTCAGTGCAGAGTGGCTAAAAACGAGCTGTACTGGTTAGAAGTGCAAACTCTTCTCTCTGTAGCGTTCCAGCTGTTCTCTCTTTAATCTCACGTCAAATTCGTAAGTTTTCAGGATGATTTGAAAATTATCTAGGTAAATTGGTGGGAACACATGACTTGGGGACCCTACGCCTCTGCCATCTTGCCCCATCCCCTTCTTTTGTTTAGTATTTAAAATATAGTTCTACATTGTTTCTACATATGGCATTGCTGAGCATCTTATGTCAAACTGATTATCTTTTTAAAAATAAATTATTTACATTTTTTCTTGCATACCATAGAAATGTTTACCTTTTATAAACTCCAATAATTTTACTAGATTATGCCTTAATATTACCCTGTCAAATTTTTCAAGACTCTAGTATGCCATTCAGCATGCAATTTCAAGTTTTCCTTTATATTCATAAATGTTTCTTTTAATAATTTTGCATATTTAACTGTTCTTTAGTTTGGATTTTATTTTTTAGAGACTCCTGTTCCAGTTAGGTTCAATTTTCTATCTTTCTAGTCCAGTTTATCTTTCTTTTCTGTGTATTTTTTTCCAAATTTCCACCTTTCCAGATTGTTTTTTATTAAAGCATTTTCCTTGATTTGAATTATCTAGTATTTTTCTTTTAGTTTTGTCTTGAATTTTATTTTTTCTGTTACTGCTAATGCAGTTCTTTCAGCATTTCATCAAATCTTCTGTTTATTTCAGCATCTTAATTTCTGAGTTTGTCTAATTCTGATTTCTTCAATTTGCATCTGTCTGACTCCAGCAGGAGACAGAAACACACTAGTTATTTCAACAAAACAATTTAACACAAACATATTAACTAAATATGCAAGAACCAATATTTAAAGAGAGTATGAACTTATAATAGGGATAGCAATTGCAGAAAGAAGTTACAATCCTAGATCTCAGGTAACAAAAAGGAGTGACTGGATTTCCTGAAGATTTAGAGATTGAAGGAGGGTCCCTGCTGAGCTGAAACTCAGATATCTGAGGGGGCTGCACTAGTTGGCTGGTGTCAGTTTCTCTGAGCTCAGATGAGATTACTGAGAAAAAGAGTACCAGTGGGCTGGTACTAAAATCTCTAAGGGCATGCAGTAAACCTTATTTTGTGAGGGCTGAAAAATCTGCAAACTAGAATCAACAGCTACTACTAGAATGAATTTCAGCATCAAAGTGAAGACATTGGTAGAGTCATACTGACAGAGGCTGGAAGAAAAATTGGGAATGGAGCTAAACATCAAGGCACATATCTTCTCTTTCTCCTCCAGCTTCTCAGAACCTTGGTAGTACAGAACTTTCTATTGGGCAAACATAATAAGGAGATGAATGTCAAAGAAAACAGGCAGACTCCCTGCCCTAGCATCATAACGCGGATTGTAGGAGGATGGATGTGAAGCTAAGAAACCACAGTTCAGTGACCCAGATTGTTCTTTATTTTCCTAAATTCATTTCATTTCATATTGAACTGTGAGGCAAAGATGCTCACCTGCCTTTTAGAGCCTTGTCTTTCTGGCATATTTCACTTTCAAAAATAGTGTTATTTAGTCCGACAGAAAATGAGGACTCCCTCTTGTACTGTTATCAGGAAGTATTCAAAAATCTGACTATATTTTCTGAGACTTACATTTTCTGCAGCTCTCTCGACTTTATATCTGAATGTTATCTTTCCTTGACCCAAATCTTTCTGTCCTGACCAACTTAAATTTGTTTTCAGCAATTTCTCATTGATGTGAGTCTTTGTCCTGGAAAAGGTGCTCACAGTCAGTCAAATGGTCCAGTTCACCTCTCACTGGGTCAACTTTCACTCACCCTCAAACTTAATGTCACTTTCAGTTGTGAAGTTCTCTCAGAGTTTTGTCTGCTGTTCTTAGATTGAGGAACCAATCTTTCTAAGCTGAGTGAGTATAAATCAATATGAGGCAATTGTGTAGTAGTTATTAAATTTCTGGGTTCTTTGGCTCCCAGGATCTTCAGAAATTCCTCAGCTTTGTGCTGGTTGACTTGGATGAGAATGATAGGCTCTTTTTGCTTTGTATTATATAATAAACTTGTAAAATTATGTAGATATGTTATACTTCCATCAAAAAACATTAAAAATTAGTGATAGGGACGCCTGGGTGGCTCAGTAGTTAAGCCTCTGCCTTTGGCTCAGGGCATGATCCTGGAGTTCCGGAATCAAGTCCCACATCAGGCTTCCATCAAGGAGCTGGCTTCTCCCTCTGCCTATGTCTCTGCCTCTCGCTCTGTGTCTCTTAAGAATAAAATAAATAAATAAATAAATAAATAAATAAATAAATAAATAAATAAAAATCTTAAAAAAAATGAGCGATAAACTTTGAGTCAGCACAACTGGTAAGATATAGTCTTTCTTTGAAAGAAAAAAGGAAGGGAAATTAGGAAAGAGAATAGAGTAGCTATCTTTGAGGTGATAATAAATTACAGATTTAAAATTGCAGTATACAGCTTAAAATAGGAGATAGAACTAAAAAAGAGAGACATATATTTAGGGTGTATTAGCATTGACATGATACTTGAAATCAGGACGTGGGTGACAAGGAAGAGGTTTTAGAAGTAAAATATAAGGAATATAGTGATAATTCTTTTCAATGGTTCCAAGTGATTTATTTAAAACATTTCTTTTATGCCTTCCATTTTCTGACCCATGCATTCCAGGTAATGAGGTTATGATGCATAAATATACAAAAATATTATATTTTATACTTAGTATTTAGTACATGCATACATATATTCACATTATCATAGTATATTTGAACACATGCACATATATGTATACGTGTGTCTGTAGGTGTATACATATACTGTCAATTAAACATTAAATAACTTCAGAAATGCTAAGATGAATTGATATAATCCACCTCCATCAAATGCAAAGATTGTTTTAGTTATTGATATAGGTCTGATGGGTAAATGTTTTTTTAAAGGTAGGTGGTTTTGAAGAATTGAAGTTAAGGATTCTTAAAATTCTTAAATCCCAGGTTGTGATGTCAAACTCTTATTAAGAAAATGAAATTTTAAAGAGATTTCCCAAGGTCTGGGAGCTGGTTATTGACCTATAATTAACCATGGGTAAGGTACCTAACTCTAGTCTAATTCAATCCCTACAATTCTGCCTCTTTTAAACTGAACCTAAAGCCAGGAACAGCCACCAGACTCTTTATTGACTACAGTGTTACCTTTCCTTTCCAGGAGTACTAAATTTTTGTAGCACATATATTCTACATCAGAATAAAAAGTTTCCAGAATATAAGTTACATTTTTCATGAGTATATGTTTAGCAACTGAGGAAGGATAAGACAGTAACAGATGGGAAATGGTACTTTCTGTTTATGAACACACATTATTAAATAATAAAATTTGCTACTACTATTAATCTCTTAAAAATATTCTCTTGTTTCAGTTTGCAAAATGCTTCTATTTCTGTTATATTCCAGAAACAGAACAACATCTGTTTTGTAAGCAATGTTACAGTTTCCTTGAACCATGAATGTTATTAATAATATCTGTGTGCACACACCTGCCACAAAAGAAATAGATATTCAAAATGTTAGTAATGGATACAATCATAACACAGACAATTGTGTTATGTATTGCTTTTTGAAATGATAAAATATATATTTTGAAGACCTGACTTCTAAAAATATTGACCCTATAAGATGAGTAGTATACAAATATCCCCTATTGTTACATAATTATATAATGCTATCAATATTAATCACAGTTCACATCTTCTGTAAATGAAAAATAAATAAGATTTGGGTGATATTTACAATTATTTAAAAGTGGTTTGAGGCAGCCCCGGTGGCTCAGCAGTTTAGAGCTGCCTTTGGCCTAGGGTGTGATCCTGGAGACCTAGGATTGAGTCCCACGTCGGGCTCCCTGCATGGAGCCTGCTTCTCCCTCTGCCTGTGTCTCTGCCTCTTTCTCTCTCTCTTTGTCTCTCATGAATGAATAAATAAAATCTTTTAAAAAAAGTGGCTTGAAAAAAGTTATTAATAAATAAGATGAAAATAAATGATTAAAATATTTTAAATATCCCTAAAATAGAACTACCTCACCGAAAATGTTTGATAACATTTGTAAGCTTTTTAAAAAAATGATTCTTAACATTCTGTATCAAAGCAAAAGATAATGTCTTTATCTATGTTACTAACATGGTATTTAAGTAGACACCAACCTCCTACCGTCCACAGCTGCTTTTAATTCACAAGCAATTGGAATAAGTCAAGCATTACTAGTGAGTCTTTTCTGCTTCTTGCTATGTTATTTCATCTGAGAAGCCATTATGCAAACTAAGAGCATCTGAAGATAGGTACCTCACTTAAAAGTGTTCAGCAGGGATTCTTTTTTTTGTCATTTTTGGCAAATTGCATCGTTAAGTTGCATATGTTCTATCATTGGTAGCCATGATTGCCTGGGATTAATCCACGTGCTCGTAAACTCCATGACTTGATAAACTTAATTTTCTTTAGAGTCAAATATGAAACAAATCTTCAAATATTACCAATGAAATAAACTGATTTCAAACCATTCAATTAATTACATATTATAAATATTATAATTATATATTATATATTATATATTATGTATATTATATTATATATATTATAAATATAATTATATAATTACATATTATAAAATTACATATTATAAAAGATAGAAATGGGCCATGGGTACATGCCAATTTCAGATAATGTTATTTATTTATTTATCATTAATTAATTAATTAATTAATTAATTTCTTATTTCTGATAAACATTTTGCTATATGTGCAAATTCTAGGAGGGGGGAAGTCTACAAAACCTGGTTTTACTAAACTGTATCCACACACTAGATTTTTCCTGACCCACTAGATTTTAAGATAGCGTTCTGCAGGAATTCATAGTAAAAATATTTTTTTCAGAAGAACTCATATCACTGAGATAAGCTTATATTTTTTGTACAACCCCTTATTGCTCCTAGAGATTTCCGTATTATATAGGACTTACCTTTAGAGATATTTTGGCACACAGGACCAAAGTATCCATTTTTTATTTTGTTTTGAAGTTAACATGAAGTAAATATATAAGTAGATTAATGTGAGATATGACTTTAAACATGTGTAGTACATTTAAAATGTGGGATTATCTTGTTTGTTGATCATTTCCATCATTATTGTCATAATAATAATTGACAGATAAATAAGATCTTGATGCCTGGCACAATATTAATAGATTTTTATTTTATATTTAACTTTTACATGGTTTTGTGAAGTAAGTAGTCATATTCTCTTCATTCTACCACCAAGAAGATTGAAGTTCATGGATGTGACATAATCAGCATCAGGGCACACAGCTAGTGAAGCTACCCTTCCAAATATGGCAATATTCCTGAAAGGCGAAAATACTTTGTATCTTGCCTTAATATTGCTTACCAAAGTTCTTATGCCATAAACAACAAAGCCAGGTATTTACTGAGCAACTGATTCTTCGAAAAAGAATATAGTTTTCAAAAAAGGATCAATTATCTATTTAACTCAGGAATAAAGACAGACAGGAAGGCAGGTACCCAACATGGTGTTCATAATTCACAATTTATCTTTTAAAAAGTATCATAAAACAGATTACATTTTTCCAGAGATAAAATCTCATAACTTGTATCACATTCTGGAAAATTCATCATTAGTAGACCACTTGCACAGTCTGGATGGACCTATCTTACTTCTAGCTGACTTGCAATACCTGGAGGCCTCCTCATAATCTGAGATGGTCATTCTAATTCTATCCTTCATCAAAGTATTCCATCCAGTAGGAATGCAGTTAGACCAGAGAAGAGTATGCACCCTGCATTTCTTACAAGTAGTGCATGAAACTTCTGGTCACATCTCCTACAACTTCTGTACTTGACTACAAGTAGCTGCAAGAGAAGCTAGGAAATTGTGTTTTTTTGTTTTTTCCTTTGGGACATCCATGTGTTCAGCTAAAATTCTTGTGTTTTATCATTAAAGAGGGGACAATGAATATTAAAATTAATAAATAGGCTTTTCAAAGATATGCTTTAGCTAATGGCATGTTTTCACTTCAAAAATCTAATTTTATGTTTTAATGTATTCATATTTCAGCTTGCCATGGGGTAGCAATGAAACTATTTATAGAAAAGTTAGTTCTGAAAATCAGTTTCTATACCATTATAAGCAACTCTGTAAAGTTTATGATATTAAGATTAAACTTAACAAAAATATAAATTTGTTATGTGATGATTCAATACTTTGTTGTTTTTTTTATTGGTTGTCCATGCAGTGTGCCATGGGTATTTGCATATGTTTAATATCAAATTTTACATAAGCTGTATCACTAAGGTCACTATTTTTGTTTGTGTCAGAGGAAAGGATGTTTTAAATAATCTCTGGTATTGGTATCACCTTGGATACTAAAGAGAAAGGCATTTGTAGTTAAAAAGATTTCTCTTGGGATCCCTGGGTGGCACAGCGGTTTGGCGCCTCCTTTGGCCCAGGGCGCGATCCTGGAGACTCGGGATCAAATCCCACGTCAGACTCCCAGTGCATGGAGCCTGCTTCTCCCTCTGCCTGTGTCTCTGCCTCTCTCTTTCTCTCTCTCTCTGTGACTATCATAAAAAAAAATAAAAAATTAAAAATTAAAAAGATTTCTCTTGTCTTATAAGAAAGAAAAGCAAAACTGTGTCAGTACTTTTAGTGAAAAGGCTTACTACAATGACAAGGGGGGAAAAAGGTTGTCTTGGAGAGATGTGTTTTGTTTCTTTCTTATGTTACTTAGAAAGAAAACAGGGCTTGTCTCTCTGGAGGGTAGATTGAACTAAACTTAAACCATCCTTCATTGGACTGGACCCTCTCTTCCCCTGATGAAGTCTGTCAGTTGAAAGCAAGGCAAATATCATTAACTTAAGGCTAAAGCTCTGTTCCAGATCATGATACTAAAAGAACCAAGAGACAAAATATATTTTTTCATTCAGGAGAAATACAGTATCTAGAGAGTAGAAGTGAATGCAGCTGAGTAAAAATTATTAAGAATGGAGTATGGGCAGAAGGAAAGAAAAGTTGAAGGTTTGGACAAAGCAGCGAGAGCTTAAGAGGTAGTTTGCTTCTGCAGAGCACCTTGTGTCTTCAACCAGATGGTTGTAATCTAGTGACCTCTGCTTTACTTGAAACAATGCATCCTCTGAAGACAGTTACAACTTTCCTCCCTCTCACATGGTACTACATGCCTGTAATCTGCACTATCTTCCAGGGAGATAATGCTGAGTATTCTCATCATAGTTATGTTGGTATGGTCTGGTACAGGCTAGTAAGACAGGGTCTTCTGGGAACAGATTGTCTTTATGAGCACCAGAATAATGGGGACTGAAGATATTATGTTCCTCCTCCTTCTCTCCAGGGTTCATCCTTAGAAGACCACCACCAATACCATCGGTGACAAGAGGAGAGGGTAAGGTAAACCCCTTTACTGCAAACTAAAGGAGTTTAGTGAGAAGATTAGGGGAAAAAATAGCCCTGTCAAGCCGAGTGTTATTTTATAATTATTTTATATTATATCTAATTTTATAGTTTCTAAGTCAGCCTTGTCTACTAATGATTGGTTCCTTAAGGCACTACCCTCTATGGTGGCATAGTCTAGGCAGACCCACTCTGTTCTGTGATAAGTAATGATAATCCTTGGAGGAAGTCTTGCTTGTTAGTTGGTGTAGCTGTACCAATCTATTGGTAAATTATAGCTTAAATCATAATTATTTCTTCCCAATATTTTTTAAAAGATTTTACTCTTTTAAGTAATCTCTACAGTTAATGTGGAGCCCAAACCCACAACCCTGAGATAAAGAGTTGCCTGGTCCACCGACTGAGCCAACCAGGAGGAATTCTCAAGAATTTCTAAATAATCTCAAAACTGCATTTGCACTGCTGTTATATGTATGACACATTCTTTGTAATGATAGCAAACTTCCTTTTGCATAATGTGTCTTGAACAAAGATACGTTAAGACTATATATGGTGACATTTTATTATTCCTTATATTCTAGAGCTGCACTAGAAACTCTAAGACGTCTAATTTTCCCATTACACTTCAAATGCACGCGTGTGTGTATTTGTGTATGTTAGATATAGGCATATCAAAGTGACAGTTAACCTCTGCCTTGGCATGACATTTTAAATTCCCCACTAGATATATTATGTAAACCATGCTCCATTACGTATATCAAAGCTATTTCATTTTCCATTACAAACTGTGAACCAAAATAATTTAACATGTGTTATTATTAAAATCCACACTTTAGAGGCCCCTCCAAGTTCTTATCTTCAGCTCTTGTAATTTAAGAAAAAGTACTGCAAATGCACACACAATATACTGGAGGTATTCATTCATGAATTTCATCATCTCTTCTTAATCTTCAATCTTTAATAACTGTTGCTTTTAAAAATTTAGTTGTTGGTTTAGTTTTTAGGATGTCTTTTTGTCTTTCTATGACAAAAGATGATTTCAAAGTTTCTCCTAACTCCTTGTTCCTATGTCCATCAGGATTTCTGGCTTCTCCTACTGCATTGAATAACCTGTAGAGTTTTGTTCTTGACTCTCCTGCCTTAAGTTCAATACTAACTTTTTGCATACCTTATCATAATTATTATTTCACATTAATTCTTTTTTTTTTTACATTAATTCTTCAATAGCCATATCCTGCCTTCTAAGTTTTGGAACAGTTAAAACATTATCACTGGAAAATCTTGTTGACACTTAAAACTATGAAACAGCACTGTCCTGTTGTATTTGCCGTGGAGATAGAAATGTTCTGTGTTTTTGTTATTCAGTGTGGTACCCACTAGCCACATTTGGGCATTGAGCACTTGAAATGTGGTTAGTAACACTGAGTAACAGAAATTTTATTTTTTTTTAAATTTTGATTTTAGTGGTTACATGTCATTAGTAGCTACTTTGTTGGATTATGCTGGTCTAAAGCTATATATAGAATTTTGTCTTCTTTTTCTGGATTTACTATTGCCATGAATATACCCAAATGCTAATTATATGAAGTGAAAACATGCTACTTAAATTCATTCATACATGAATGAATACGTGTATTAATATGTGATCCACAGGCTTCAGATATAGGGATTTCTATTCCATTTTTCCCTTGATCTTTATATTCAGCTTCTGGTTGAGTCTCTTTGTTTATGATTATTTCCTTTTAGCTCCTTTAGTTCATTTCAGCATCTCTCTAAGTTTCATTTCCTTGAACCAATTTTAGCTTCTTATATCATGTTGAGATATTCTTTCTAGGATAGGACTTGATCTGAGATATTGCCCATCAGCAGGGCCTCCCCTCAACCCACCATGATCTTTAAAATTTCTAACAGAATAAATAGGGAGTTCAGAATAAGGGAAAGCATCCTAGCTTCAGAGCTACTTCTTTAAATCATTGAAAATTCAACTCTGTCCCATGCAGTTCTTAGATCCAATTTCTTCTCTTCAGGGAGGGCTTTTTTTGACTATTCAAACCAAAGTTGATCTTGATCACCCAAGATATGTCTCAGCTTCATTTTCTTCGTAAACTTCATAATTTTCTGAAATTATGCTTATCACTTTATTGCTCAGAGCAGTAGTCACTAAATAAATAAAATAACTTTAACAAAGTAGTTTATTTTTACAGATATGTGTTTATTCCATAAAAGCAGAGGCTTCTGTCTTGTTCAGCACAGTATCTCCAAAGTCTGTCAAGCGTGATGCCAGCACCATAGTACACATTCAATAATTAGTTATTGAATGAAGAAATAAATAAATGACTAATTTAGCAGTTGGTGGAGGCCATCCTTGTCTTGGATTTCAATTTGAAATCTCCTGACATTTCTTCCTGTATGATGTGCATATCTTTCTCTTCCTCATGCCCAGGTAAGTTGGAAAGATCTTGAGGAGGACAGGATTTCACCCCTTGCTCTTTTGTCAAAATTAGACTCAGATGAGAGAAACATGAGTATTTGACACTAAAGCTCTCCAACTATTATTAATTATGTTTTATTTTGAATTCTCCATCTCTCTCTTCTTAGACATATTATGATAATATATAATATTTAGATGTGGCTATGTTTAATGCCTGCAGTTTTAAGGTTTGAAGACTTTCTTGGACTTGACTTTGTATATCTCTATACTTTGAATACATTATAAATCATCTGTAAACCATAATTTTTTGCATCACAAAAATGAAACCTATGTTCTAACAGAGGTCTTTCATTCTCTTTACAATAATATACTATTTCCACTTTAAGAATAATCACAATATTTATCAATGATGAGATCTTACTATTGACCAAGAATGCTACTTATAGTTTTTTGATACTCCACATTCAGTTTATAAATCAGACTTCATAGATTTATTTACCTCTGAAGAATCTGAGGCTCACAGGATTAAGTAATTTACTCAGAGTAATAAGCTTGTGGCATATACAAGGTTTTGGCATATGTTTCTTTGTCAATAAGCCTCAGGTACTTTCTATTTTCTGAAATAAGTTGTCACATCTTAAAGTTGAGTAGGATTCTTAAAAGCAAATTTGTCGGGAAGAGATTCTCAGGAATTATAATAACCTTTTATGTAAATGACAGTGAGATTCAGAATGGAGATTATTTTGGTGTCCAGGGATCGCTAATCTCTTCTGGCTAGGGAGCAGGAGAGACAAACCTGAATACCATCAATGATTGACATGAGCATTTTTTTGTTTTTTTTTAATATTTTATTTATTTATTCATGAGAATACACAGAGAGGAGAGAGAGAGAGGCAGAGACACAGGCGGAGGGAGAAGCAGGCTTCATGCAGGGAGCCTGATGTGGGACTCGATCTAGGGTCTCCAGGATCACACCCTGGGCTGCAGACGGCGCTAAACCACTGAACCACCGGGGCTGCCCAACATGAGCGTTCTTCTGGAAGGCACCACTAATATTCAACCCCCAATTCGGTCCTTTATTTTTCTATAATAATAATTCATCCTATGCGACTATTTTGGAAATATATGATGAGCATATCGTGAAGCATCCCTTTTTCTCAATGAGAACTGAACAAGGGACTAGAAAGTGATGAAATATTGATAGTAGATATGTATTGTCTGTTCCTGTATGTTTGTGCGTCTGTGTATTACTGGTTTAAAGAAAATTTAAACAAAGCAAAACACTTTAAGGAAAAACATTAAATTATTCATTTAAAAAAATCAAGGTAGGGAATACAAAAATTAGGAAATCCTACCTGATATTTTCCCAGGAAATTTTAAAATTTCTTTTTTAAATTGAAAAAAGGGTGCCTGGGTGACTCAATCAGCTAAGCATTTGACTCTTGATTTTGGCTTGGGTCATGGCCTGGGTCATGATCTCAAGGTCATGGGATCCAGTTCCAAATCTGGCTCTGCACTCAGTGGGGGGTCTGTTTCTTTCCCTCTCCATCTGCTCCTCCCCATGCTCATGCAGTCTGCTCTCTCTCTCTCTCTCTCAAATATTCTTTAAAAAAATAAAAAATAAATTTAATTTAATAAATCAAATGCATTGTTATTTAATATGTTTTAATACATTTTAATTAATTTATATTTACATCTAACTTTTCTAAAAAGATCTCAGAAAAATCAAAAAAGGAACAAGAGGTAATCTGCAGGAAAAGATTTCTTAGTAAATTGTAAAATATTTGTGTCTACGTGCATGTGTGTGCACATATGCAAGTGTGCGGATGTGTTTGCTAGAGTACATTTTACGAGGGCATTTACAGACATAATCATGAGCAAATGTAGGTTTTTTTATAGCCAAGGCAAATGAAGCATGCCTTCAATTAGAAACTTCTGAAAATACACTGTGATAACCTACTGAGAATGCAATTGCTTTTCTTCACAGCATCATACCCACCTCTCTTTAGAAGCCCATAGTATAGAGTATGTGTTGTAAGTGCAATATGTTCTTCTTGAATCATTTTAGTTCATTAAATGCATTTTGTACTTCAAATACCGTTCCAAGATTATACATTTGATATCTCAAAAATATGCACATGCTGCTTTTAGAGTTCAGTGTGTAGAATAAGTGAACCTCAAAAGTCTTAGAACTTGTGTGTTATATAAATGAGTACGTGAAACTTCAGATTATTAAGGCTTTTCTGAAACACCTGAAACACTTAAATCCCTAATTCCCTAATGTGTGATTATTCTGTTTTCAGCAGTTAAAATTTAATTTTCTACATCCTTAAGCAAAAACTCAGAAAAAGCCCCTCCTTACCTGATGTTAAAAGCAAAATAAACATATTCCCAGAAGCCAGTTCGATTTGACTGTACCTCATCTTAAGAATTGTAAGGAAACAAAATCGATACCAAATCTTTACACCTACAGCTTCTTTTTTTAGTGCTATTGTCAATGGTATTTTTTAAAAACTCAATATCCAATTTTTCATTGCTAATGTATAGGTATCAAATTGATTTTTACATATTGATTTTTATCCTAAAACTTTACCAATTAATTTGTGAATTAATTTTTATGATTGTGATTTTCTGATTAATTTTGTGCTTTTCTGTTGGCTAAGGAGCTTACAGCATTCCACTCTTATTTCCCCTTTCCATTTCTTTGTCATACATTTAATATTTACATATATTTAAATACACAATATACACAATATATTGCTACTATCTTTGCTTTAGACAGTTGTTAATTAGTGATACTAAAGATCAGGAAAAAAATGAATTTGACAGTTACCTTCATTTCATTTCTATCACTCTAAGGTTTTTGTGTGTAGAAAGACATAGATTCATGGGTTTTATTTTCATGTTTTTATCTAGCATTATGTTTCTTCTACATAAAGGCTTTTGTTAACATTTATTGAACTACCGGTACATTATCAATGAATTCTCCCAATATTTGGTTACCTGAAAAAGTCTTTATTTGAAAGACATTTGCTTTGGGTTTAGAATACTGTTTTCATAGTTTTGTTTTGTTTATTCTTTAAGCATGTAAAAAATGCCATTCCGTCGTGTTCTGACTTGTATAGTTTCTAATAAGAAATGTTTTAATTCTTCACTATGTTCCCCTTACAAAATGAGTTTATTTGTCCAGGCTGCAATGGAATCTTTCTCTTTGTCTTTCTTTTAAAGTAGTTTTAATATAATATGACTCTGAATGTATGTTTGATATTTATCCTGTTTGTTATTCTTTGAGTTTCTTAAATCCATAAGGATTTGTCATTAATTTGGAGGAAAAATAAGACCATCATTTTATCAAATATTTCTCTACCTTGTTCTCTGTCTCTTCTAGTTTTGGCTTTCGAAATTACACAAGGGTGAAGGGGTGGATTAAACAAGTGATGGGGATTAAGGAGTGCACTTGTGACTTCCCACTATTGTATGGAAGTGTTGAGTCCCTGTATTGTATACCTACAACTAATATTTCACTGTATACTAACTAACTGGAACCTAAATAAAAACTAAAAAAAAAAAAAAAAACCTCTTTTTATATTATATCAGTTTTTGAATGTTTTGCTTTACTTGTTTTATTTTTTCTCCTTTTTTTTTTTCTATTGTTTTAATTAAGCCTTACTCCCAGTCATTGTGTCTCTGTGTCTTGGGCATAACGTCTTCCCTGCCATTCCGCCCTACTCTTGGCTGGAGGTTGATAGGACATATTCCTTCTTCTTTCCTAGAAATACAGGGATTTTTCTATTCTTTCTCTCTAGCAATGATGTGTTTTCACAAATGTCCAGTGGGCCAGGATTTATTGTCTTTCCCTAAGTGATTTAAGGTTTATTTTATTTTATTTTTTTTTTGTTAGATTTTATTTATTTATTCATGAGAGACACACACAGAGAGAAAGAGATGCAGAGATACAGTCAGAGGGAGAAGCAGGTTACACACAGGAAGCCCAATGTGGGACTCGATTCCGGGTCTCCAGGACCAGGCCCGGGGCTGAAGGCAGCGCTAACCCGCTGAGCCACCCGGGGCTGCCCAAGGCTTTAATTCCATAAGAAAGAGAAAGGACTCAAGAAGGAGTCCTTGCCTTTTGTGCAGTGGCTGCTGTCCTCTGTTCCCAGGACTGGGTGACTGGGGATGTTTCTCAGGGTTCTCACTTGCCCCCAATTTTTATGTGAGCACACATAAGGTCCGTGGAGAAAAAGCCTGGGAGTGGGTTCTAATACCCTTTGTGTCTGTGTCTCCCAACGAATCCATATTTTCTTATTTGGTCTTTGGCAGTTTTTTTTAAATTTTCAGCTGAATTATTTGATCAGTTTTCAGGGTCATCTTCCTTAGATAAATAAATGCATGTTTATCTTTATTAGAGGTATCCATTTTTCCTTAGATTTTGTGTTAACTTACTGCGCTGTGACCTCAACTGTCTGATGGAGTTTAGAATATTTGTTCAGATAATTTCGAGGATTTGTTTTATTGTTTCTGTTGTAGGAGTAGGAGTGATACTCTTTTGGCTTTCCAAATCATAATGAGAAGCCAAAATTCCCATATATTAGGATCTGCTACCTAATCCATATAGATGTCATTTTTGTGATTATATGACAAAATTTCACAGCAATTTGGATTCTTTAAATATAAGTCTTCTAAATATTAACTTTTACTTCCTTTTCTGTGCTTCTTTTATTTTTTTCTTAATGATTGTTACCTGATACTTTATTTTCATTCTTAAAGTAAAATAATTATTCTAATCCTTTGTCATTAGTTACCTAAGCTTCAACTCTGAATAAGTTATACCTGACTTATTCAAAAAACCTCTAAGTAATATAATAATGTTACCATATGACATTTTCCTCCTTTATAGAGCTCTACTTTTGCCTAGAATTTTTATAATTTTTTTTTTTTTATAAAACTCAGCTGTAAAGCCAAAATATGCTTTCTTTTCATTTTGGTAATATTGATCATTGTTTCATTCACATGAAGATTTCAAAATCAAATTGGCATTCTGTATTATAATATAGTTTACATTTTTTAAAAAAAATCCATCTTGTGATTCTATAGTATCTAATTTTAGCAAAGTACCTTGAGGAATTATTTAATCCTACAGAAACCATTGTGTAGTACACTGGAATTATATATTCACATATGATTCTCGAAAATTTTTCCTCTAGTTATGTTCTTAAAGTTTCTACATTGCTATTGTGATTATTGACAAGGTAATTTACATATATTTTCTGGTCATTTAGTTGAGGACAATGACTCTCTCATATTGTGTTCATGGCCTGTACTAAACTAATCTTCTAATTCTCAGTACAATAAAATGCTAGAGGTTCATTATTCTATAAAATTTCAATATCTTTTTTCATTTTTTATAGACATTTTATTTTTCTAGTATATTACATTTAAGACAAAAGCAATTCTATATAAGTTTTTTTAAAAGGTATCAAGGGTTTCTTCTTAAACACATTTAAATATACCAAGTCAGTTAATGCAATGTTTTTTACGTATTTCCATTTTTTCTGTAGTTTCTTTTTTTAATTTCAATTCAATTTAATTAACATATAGCATATTATTAGTTTCAGAGGTAGAATTTAGTGATTCATTAGTTGCCTATAACACTCAGTACTCATTATATCAAGTACTCTCCTTAATCCGACCACCCAGTTATCCCATGCCCCCACCCATCACCCCTCCAGCAACCCTCAGTTTGTTCCTTACTGTAAAGAGTATCTTATGGTTTGTCTACTTCTTTGTTTTTATCTTATTTTCCCTTCTCTATGGCCCTCTGTTTTATTTCTTAAAAATCACAGATAAGTGAAATCATATGATATTTGTCTTTCTCTGACTTAGTTCATTTAGCATAATACCATCTAGTTCCATCAATTTATTCTTTTTGATGGTTGAGCAATATTCTATTGTATACATAATGGAATTGATGTCTTTATCAGTGAGAACATAACTTGAGGAAAACTTTTCAAGAATCATATGTGAGTATATAATTCCAGTGTACTAAACAATGGTTTTCTGTAGGCTTAAATAATTCTTTGTTTTTGAGACTTTTATTTTGATATAATTTCACATTTACAGTGTTGGAAGAATTCTGCAAAGGACTCTCAGCTATTTACCCAGATTTGCCCATTGTTCATATTTTCCCAATTTGTTTTATCATTTAGCCAGTCTTATTCATGCTTTTTTCTCCTTATACATGCACAGTTTATTTTCTTGTTATCTCTAAATAATTTGAGAGTACTTTGATATCATACCCCCTTTTATTAATAATTCAATTATTAACTAATCCTTGATTCATATTCAAATGTTGTTAATTGTCTCAATAACATTCTCAATAACTTTATTTTGTTAATTTAATTTTTAAAACCATTTTATTTATTTATTTATGAGAGACACACACAGAGAGAAAGAGAGAGAGAGAGAGAGAGAGAGATTGGCAGAGACACAGGCAGAGGGAGAGGTAGGCTCCATGCATGGAGCCCGACATGGGACTCGATCCCGGGACTTCAGGATCATGCCCTGGACCAAAGGCAGTGCTAAACTGCTGAGCCACCCAGGCTGCCCTCTCAATAGCTTTAAAATGTCTGGTCCACTATAACATTTCTGCAATTTTCTGGAAAAAAAATGTCTGGTTCATGATTCAATTCAGAACTATACATTGGAATTAATCATTATGAAATTAGAGTTTTCTATATTCTGAAATTTTTCCCTTAGCCTTGATGTTGCAGTGTATTCTATTACATATTACTGAATTAATATTTCTTCTGGGTTTTAAACATTTTCATAAGTCCTTAATATAAATAAATATTTGGACATCAGGTATTGTGCCTATATGTTAAATGTATTTAAAGCAAAATTACTGAGAAAAATCAACTTCATTTATTTGTTGAACAAATCCTACTTAACTTCTCTTGTGGTCTACATCCTATGCTGGCTGTGAGAATGCAGTCATGAAAAGAATTTGTCCTCCATTCAGAGTAAAGAGTCAAATCAAAGAAAATGAAAAAAAAAATGATTATCTAATTTAAATTGAATTGGAGTCAGAGAAATCTTCCCTCTCATTATGACATCTGACTTTCAACCTAAAGAATGAATAGAAGTGAACTAGTGGAAGTATTTCATAAAGTGGAACAATGTACACAAATCCTAGAAAGGCAACTGAAAGAAAGAGTAGGAGGAGCACAGTAAGAAAGGATGAAAGTGGTTTAAAGTGAAGGTGAAAGATGTACCTGTTACCAGAAGATGCAAGTCCTCCCAGATTTATTAAGAATTTGGAAGTTTAAAAAAAAAAGAATTTGGAAGTTTATCCTAAGTGGAGTTTTAACTATAGAAAGTGTTTATCTAGGGGAGTCACATGAGTAGATCTATATTTAACTGCATAAAGTTATCTTTTCCCTCCCCATTTTTAAAATATAATAGTCTTATGTATTTACTCTACATACATTGAGCATCACATTGGATGATATGATAATTTTTGCTTCAACATCAAATATGGTATAAGAAACACATGAAATCAAGGATAGTCATTTTGTTGTTCTTCCTTTTTAAATCCATTTTCTTATTATTTCCTTTCCTGAAGTTCCAAGACTTCTCCTGTTACCATTTTCTCTCTGTTCAGAGAATTCCTTTAGCCATTCTTCAAGAATAGATCTGCTAGCAACAAATTTTTTTCATCTAAACTTGTCTATATTTCTCTTTCATTCTTGATACATTTTGCATTCCTATCATATTTTATTGGGTATAAAATCTGTGGTTGACCCTTCTTTTCTTTCAATTCTTAAAAATGTACCCATTCCTTCTGACTCAGTTCCTAGCAAAGCACTGCTGACAGAAAAGGGAGAAGCTAGAGTGTTAACTAGCTCTACCCCCAAGAGTGTGTTCTGTGTCATAGACATCAGATGGATGTGAGGCTCACTCCCTAACCTCTTCATGTTAATGATGGAAGTGGGTTCTGTGTATGGAACAGAATGGTAACTAGTTATGCTTGACCTGCCTTATTGAGTCTCAGGCTGCCCTGCAGTGATGAAGGCTCAGTTCCTGGATTCCATTGATACTACCTGGGAGTTAAATCAGAGTGTGATCTGCCTCTGTTGACTGAGGGGTGAAAAACTAGCTCCCTCTTGGGTCCATGAGACAACCCTACCTCCTGCTTCCATGGTTGGGAGTGGAGTTTGAAGATCACTAGATCTTGCAGAAGTCATAGGGGTGAAGGATGTGGGGGAAGGGTGCAATTTTTCCATTAGTGTTTGGCTGGAGCTGTGAGAGTATTACCAAAAAAAAAAAATTTCTGTTGTTAAGTCACCTTTTTTTGCTCCTTTGGCTAGGGGGAGCAGGAGCTTTTACTTGGAGCTTCTAGTCTGTATCTATGGGCAGTTCGGGACAGCATGCTTCTCCAGCACCCTGTTGAGATGTATGGGAAGTAACAAGGAGACCCAGGTAATTCACTACCATTTATTAGTTAGGACAAGGAGGCATTTGAAGAGAGGAAGAGAGCTTTAACAGTGTGGGTGGGGAATGGGGAGTTTGGTTTCTACCATAATAAGTTTTCTGTAGGACAGTGGTAATATCACAATGTGGGCATGATGATGAGTAAAGTGCAATCAGAAAAAAATGAGAAAGTAGTGTGGAGAGAAACATACTAGTCTGTTTCTCTCTGGAGTTATATGGAGTAAACACTACTATGTTTTTTTTCAAAGTTATTTCCTTTCATTATATATAAATGTTATTCTAAATATGAGTCCATTAGAACACATTTGATGCCTTGGAAGGAATGGAAAAAATAAATATAAAATGAGCTACGAGGCAGCACATTTAAGTGGTTTGTTTTTCACAAAGTGTCCCAAAAAGGAGACAAGGTGTCTGACATCTAGTCTTTTAGTGTCTTCCTCTCCAAAACATATCTGAACATCCAAATGTGGAAGGGAGGAAATTGGGTACCTCAAAATGACTCTTTTAAGAGCTTTTCTCTAGCTCCCAAAGAGATTTGTTTGTTTCTAAGAGATTTATTTTGTTATTATCACATCTGAAATGCACTAGGAAGAAAGAAACAGACTTTTGTTAGCTTGGAACAATAGTAAATCAGCTATCCTAAGTGCATTTCTGTCCTAAAGATTTATTTTGTTTTGTTATAATTGAGATGACTCAAGGAGACAACAGTATGGAAACACTTTTGATTCTGCATCAGGACAGAGGTCAGTAACTTAAGAGTCAAGTATCCTCGGACTGAAAACACTTTCTAAATATCTGTTGATAGGAAATACTGCTCTAGTGGGGATTAGATCTGTCAGTGCACAACACAACGCAGAATGCAGCGCAGTGCTGAGAGCTGGCTGTCCCCAAGACGTAAGAAGAAGCAAGCATTTTAGGAAGTATTTATTGTACTCTATTCTTTGGTGATATTGGGCAAGCTAAGTAAAGAGTAGAATTGCTGTTTTACCGAGGTCATTTGCTTCATGCACTTTTGAGATAGTTCAATTTTTATAGCAAAATGACTGCCAACTTTTATGATGCATTAGATGCCATTTTTGTCAGGCAAATTTACCTACCTTATACAGTTAAAGTATCTGACTTTTAGGTAAATTTGCCAATTGCTCTCCCACGTTTTTACATAGAAAATTAGTTATAGTAGATAGACAATCACACTCAGAGAAAGGTTCTAATCCTAGCACTACGGTCTATGATCTCTGTGTGCCTGAGAAAATCTGTGACTTCTCTTAGTTCCAGTTCTTTTATTCATTTAACAAGGATGATAATGCTTATCCAGCAGGCTAGGTTCACTGTAATGCATATCTATGAGTTACAGCATAATATGAGCTCTATGGACAGTAGATATTGTTGTTCCCTTAGTGTCAAGAATGCTTATTACCACAAGTATTTTGAGAATGAGAGATTTGTTATAGAAATTTGATAACAGAAACCTGGCAGATGTTGAAGAGGTTAAAATCTGGAAGGGATACATTGGATGATAAGATACATCACCTATTTTCCACCTGCAGCCATGGCATGGGTGAACAAGTTAGAGTTTACAGGAAAATCTGAGAAGCTGACCTGGCTGGTTAAGAGGACTCATGGAGAGATCAGTAAAAATGACTATTTCGTACATATTTCATCTGCTGCGTTTGTAGGCCCCACCTGAGTGCTTGGTGGTAGGCAAGGGGCTGCTGCTGGCAAGCAGGGCCAGTAGTTATGGAGACATGCTGGACACAGAACAGAAGACCAAGAGACAACCTGAGACCCACCTCTGTCCATCACAGGGTCTGACCATGACAACCTTCCAAGAATAAAGGCCTCTGATTTTCTTCCAACTTCTAAATTTCATACAAGTTCCTCTTTTGGCCAAATCTAGTAGGATCCATTTACAAAAGGTGATTTGAGGGAATGCAACTCTCAGCTTTACACATTATCAAAACATTCAGACAAACATCAAATGTATGAGCTAAGAATTACTGAGTAAAGAGGAAGAGGAGTAAACTATTAAAGTGGAATAATGAAAAGTAGTATATTCTTTCTCTTGACTGATCTATCCATTTTTTTTCAACTACTTTATATCATTTGGTACTTTCTAACTGATATGAAGCTTATATAGGCCCTGATTGCAATGGCTAATTTTATGTGTCAACTTGATTGGGCCACAAAAAGGGAGAGTTAGTCATTATTCTGGGTATGCCTGTGAGAGTATTTCTTGATAAAATTAACACCTGAATATGTACACTGAGTGATTGCTTCCTCAATGTAGATGGGCCTCATCTAAGCCACTGAAGGCCTGTAAAGAAGAAAAAGATGGCATAAGGGAGAATTCACCCTCTGGCTGTCTTTGGGACTGGATATCAAATTTCTTTCGCCTTTGGACTCACACTAGAGCTTACACTATTGGCTTTCCTAGTTATCAGGCCTTTGAACTCAGATTGGATCTATAGCATCAAGTCACCTAAGTCTCTGATTTACCAGGTACAGAGTTTTGAGCTTTCATAATTGTGTGAGCCAGTTCCTTATAATAAATGTCTCTCTCTCTTCCTTGCCACCATGTAAAGATGTAGCAAGAAGGAGGCTGCCTTCTATAAGCTAGTAAGACAGTCCTCACTGGGGCTCCTTAAAATTGGCTGGCACATTGATCATGGACTTCCTGGCCTCCAGAACTATGAGAAATAAATTCCTGTTGTTTATGGCATCCATCATGGTATTTAAATACTAAGATACATTCTATTCTTGATTTATTAAATTATTAATTTCTTGAGGATAGAATATTTATCTGCTACTTTTGAATAACACATAGGATATTTATTAAGGTTAAATTTTATAACTTACCAGGATTTACATTAACTATCAACTCTAATTAAAACCATTACCTTAAAATATAGGACTGAATCAATGAATAAGAATTATTTGTTATCAATATTAATGTTATAGAAATACATGATTCTGGGATCCCTGGGTAGTCCTGCGGTTTGGCATCTGCCTTCCTCCCAGAGCGTGATCTTAGAGTCCCAGGGTCGAGTCCCACATCGGGAGTCTGCTTATCCTCCCTTTACTTGTGTCTCTGCCTCTCTCTCTCTCTCTCTGTGTCTCTCATGAATAAATAAATACAATCTTAAAAAAAAGAAATACATGATTCTGAAGATTATACTTTAAAAATTTACTCTCTTAAGTTGTTTAAGTATCTGAAAAATAGAAAATAAATTACCCAATTAACATTTTTATGAATTTTTAAAGGTGGCGGTTTCTTTGTAAAATATTACCACAAAAGTTAATCTCATCAAAACAGTAAATTAGTGATTCACACATTGTTTTACCATAGAATTTACTTTAAAATACCTGTTGAATGAGATGAATCAACAAATGTAGGGAGTTTCTGCGTAATATAACCAATATGCTATTCTAAATCCAGAAAAATAACTACACAATGTGCAACTACTGATAAGAAATCACAGTGGCAAAAACCAAAACAAAAACAAAAACAGAAATCACAGTGGCATATCCTGGAATTCCAGAATTGTTGGAAAGAGTCAACTGTTATTTAAAGACAAAAACAGAAACAAATATACCAAAAACCTGGAGCTTTACAGAAGCAGATATAATGTGAAAGCAACAGTCATAAATGAGGATATATGTTTATATCTAGAAAACTAATGTATTTGAAATAAACATGCAGTAAAATATTTTCAGGTTTGGAGAAATGGAAATGATAAGCATCCATATAGATTCAAATTGAGGATATTCAAAAATAATTAGGATGATGTATTTATCTTTATCTGTAACTTTCACTCTAAGCCAACCTTCACTCTAAAATGCTCTTTAAAAAGATAAGAAACTTAAAAACAAATTATAAATATTTTTAAACACAATTTGAAGAGGATTGCTTGAAGGTGTAAAGGAATTTATGCAATAGAGAGCTGGTGTCAGCCACAGATGAAAGTATTTTGCCCTCTTCTTTTTTGTGAATGTTGTGATTTTTGTTTTGCAATTCTTAATCCCCATTCCTTCATTCACAAAATTAGGACAAACCATTATCTATGTCCTAAAGTTGGGAAAGCCAATGTAACAAGGCATATACAGTTTATAGCAGAACATCTAGAAAAAGGAAAGTACTAAAGGATTATAAACTCTCAAAAAAAGTAGGAGGGCTTAAACAAGTATATAAGACATGGGTAAATTAAAAATCCATAGAATTTTAAGTAGAATTTTAAAAATCTGTGAATTAGAATTAATCATCAACTGCTGTTACTTCAGTATTTTTAATATAATTAATTCAATGTAACCACAATATTATTAATGCAAATTAACTGTAACATAGTCTTAAAACTCCAAAGTAGTTCATGAATTTTAATGCTTAACAATATCCACAGTTAAACAATTAAGTTCTCAAACTTTTCTAATATTTCAATTTCATGAAATACTTTGGTAAGTAATAAACAGAAGAAAGCTAACCATACATGTGTATTAACATTTTTAGGTCACTTTTTAATCATCTGTTCATAAGTATGGCCTTTTTTTACTATGTGGTATCAGAAAACAAAAGAGTATGTTAAATGTCAAAAAAAGTAATATGCTATTTTTTTAATTTAACATTTTGTCAGGATAACACAACAAAACTTCCTATCTTGTTAAGTGTGTTCTCCACTTCCCTGAAATAAATTCTTTAACTTCTGGTGTTATTTCTTGTTAAGGTTGAATATTTGTCCCTTAAATTAAAAAGTCTACTGCCTAAAAGAGAGATGCTTTTATAACTATGTGTGTGTGTATGGGTGTGTGCGTATAAAACTAATGCTGAATCCTATTCCATTTTAAAACCAAGGGAATAAAGTCTTTAGGGATAAAGAGTTTAATCACATGAGGGAATTAAATTCTTTAGAGTTCTAAGGGCCTATTGATTTAAGTTGTCTTTTCATCTCTTTCAAAGACACCAGCATGTCCTTAATAAAGATTATTTGACGTAGAAAATATATGTCCAGAGTGGGAGGGAATCTAAACTATCAGGAATCAATCACACATTGTGACATTTTATCCTAGGCCATGCACTAGGACTTATCACATCCTTTTCTTGAAAAAAAAAAAAAAAAAGACTCAAAAACAAAAAAACAAAACTGGCATCTATTAAAAATCTAGATGTGCAGTCTAAAACACAAAATCCTTAATACTTTCCTAAACTTGCTCTATGACTCCAAACCAAAGGCTCCTCTTGTAAAAATTATGTATGCATGTATGAATCTGTTCATCTACCCATTTATTATCTATATACTATTTATAGACATGCATATAATAAGGGGATATTTTATTTTGGGGATTATTTGATATAAGATTAATAAAATTTTTATATTCCAAACTGTTTCACTTATTGCCTAATAAAAATTATAATTCTTACTTGCAAAAACTATTATTATCACAAAAACTTAGGAGTATTTTGCAATCTTTTTTTCTTCCTCATATTTATCCTCCAGAATTACTTTATTAAATGTTCAATAAATATTTTTCAAATGCCTATTACATTTTAGGCACTCTATTAAGTAGAGGGGTTAAAGATGTTGACCAGGAGGAGACAGCCTCTTTTCCTAATGGAGTTTATACTCTTATAGGAAAGGCAAGCATCAGTCAAATAATCAAAAATGCATATATAATTAAAATTTGTGATTCTGTGTAAAGGAACTGAAAAGTTCTACAAAAAAAATTAAGAAATAATATCTGAAAACTTCTTGAGTTGATTGAAGATCAAGGGTTTGGTTTTGGTTTTGGACATCAATCTGAGCAACCTTTGAGACACCAAAGAATAGAGAACAAATAGGGGCTTCCAATACTCATGTCTGGAGCCTGAGGCAGAATTCAGGGATGGAATTAAACATTTGATAGCTAACTGCCTCTAGATGGAGATTGAAATTGTGGATGCAGGTGATATTACCAACAGTATAAACACAGTGTAAGGAAATCCAAAAGTGGGCAGAGAGGACTAGTAACTGAATTACTTTTTTAGTCTGATAAAGGAGGATGAAATTGTAGAAGAGTTCAAGGATTAGTGGCCATAGAGGTAGAAAATAAAATGGAGAATATGGTACCTGGAATTTCACAATCATGGCACCCTCAGAATACAGTTGAATTTGAAGTAGATTCAGATTTTTTTGCCTTGGTAGCATGTCAAATCAAACAAAACCAGAAGTGACAATGAATGGGGGGAATTATGACTGTAAATTAGCAAGAAGAGGTAATGAAGTAGGTGAATGGACTTAAAGGGTTCATTTTGTCAAGACAAAAACATGAGTAGACACAAAACACACATTTGTGGAATCACAAATTTTGGATCAGGGGAAATATTTTGAATAATCATGCTATTATGTGTGTTCATAGACCTTGGGGATATATTCTTAGCCTCCATAAAGATATATGAGTTCACATTTCAAAAGTAAGATTTGAGAAAAGTACAAATATGCTTATTTTAAAGTGTAATGTGATCACCTCTACAGAACCACATTTTGAAACTCATTGCCTTTAGCCACCTAGCAAACAGCTGAAGCAGGAAATAGAAATTTAATCTCCTGAGATTTCTTTACACATTTTTTCCTCTGAAAATGCATGTTCTCTTACATTCACAATTACTTCAGTCTATCATGTACATAAAAGGAAACAATCTGTTTTTAAAGCTGTGGCTTTTTCATTTGTTTTTTTGTTGTTTTGTTTTTGATGGTGGATATGCTGTTGGCAAAAAGAAAAGACAAACAATCATCATGCCTCTGTCAGAAGGCATCCTTTAAAGGGCTATTTTAGATTAATAAATAGATACTAATTGTTTTAACAAAAAATTTCCAAAAGACTTAGTTATAAAGTGATCCCTCGTTAATTGAACAATAGGCATACAACAGATCAGGTATGACTCTTTTTTATTGGTTTAGTGTTTGAATTACAAATGTAAGTATGTCCAATTATCATGATCAAATGTCTATGACAGCTCACTTAGACCAAAAAAATATAATTTTGATGTTACTTTTGAAAAGTCTCAAGAATATAGGAAAATGAAACAGTGACTAAATAGTATATGTTGTATGAAGAGATCAAATGCATATACATAATCTTAAATTTAGAACTATTCTGAAAATACACAGAACTGTTTTAGACAAAAGTAAAAGAGTAGTGATGGTACTTCATTTATCTATCCATATGTTTATGAGAAATACTTTGGAAAATTAAAGAGGAAATGAGTCTAATTCAAATTATAAGATACTAAATACTAACTAATAATAAAATAAGATGAAAAATTATAAGCACATGAAATGAAAAACAAACAGGTCTCAATTTTTGAAAAGTTTAATGCCATACAGTGAGAGTATCAAAATTTATTTGTAAAGGTGAATTGATTTTAATTAACTTTATTACTCTTGATTATTTAACAAATTACTCACACGTCTTTGCAATAATTTCAGTTTTACTGCACTTTTAGTGGCCAAGAAGCAAGTGCAGAGTCCCCTCAAGTACATTCAGAAATTGGGTTCATGGTGCGCAAGATACTTAGTACAATCAACATGGTACAAAAGAAATACTTGCTTAAAACATAAGCCCCTAGATCCCTATCATTAAGGGAATTTGCCTGCTGGTGAGAAAAATTTTGACTTCACTAAGCAAGTTTATTTTCTTTATAGTTATAGCATTTGTAATTGTGCTAGAGCAGTCAAAGCCATTTGATTTCTAAAGAAATTTAACAGGACTGTAAATGGCAATGCCTCTGAAGCTACAGTTTATGCTGTTTTACAGTTTAATGCAACAGCATTAGAGTAAGGATATTTCTCTGCCAAAAGCTACCTCACAGTGAACAATCCAAAAGAAAGACCAGGCACAGACTATTGGGGAATAAAGGACATGCTTTCTCTTTTGAATCAGAAACCAAGGGTAAATGCTCAAAATGCCCTGAGACAAGGAGACTCAATAGGGATTCTCAGTCAGGACTTTTTGTACCCTCCCTGCTGGTTAGACAGGTACATTCTTGCTACATGACTGGACGCAAAGTGCTCTGTGGAGTTCTCACTAAAACTAGGTTCAAATAATAAGTATCAATGTTATCAATAAAGCATGCTGACAAGCTAGTACGCAATTCTCTGAAATTTGCCCTGGATCCATACTACTGCCCCCCAATATATATACATAGATATAAAACCCAGCACATTACAAGCCTTGTATAAGTGTCCATACTACGTCAATTCATCTCTGACATTAACAAACAAGCTCAGGCTAATTTCATATTCCCATACCATAGAAGTAATTTCTTTTTCTTTTCTTAATTTTTATTTATTTGTTTGATAACCAGATATTTAATAAAGTATTTAATTTGGATATCTTGATTTTATAAAATATTTTGTGTGTATATTACATACTGATAGAGCTTGGGTACTTTATGCCATCATTGTCGCTGGAGGGTGGAGTCTTCAGATTAATTTCATCAAGTTCATATAATTATTCTATTGTCTTACTAAAAACTGTCATTAATCCAAATAAAAGCTATCTATGAACAATCCCTTTGTGATGATCCTACTGGAGTAACATGCAGCATTCACAAGGCTGACATCCTTCTATTTGTTCCTTAAGTTGGTCTTTCTTTTAATTCATCTTATTTGTCTCTTTTATGTCATTTTCCCCTTATGAGTGGAGAATTACACTATTTACATTTACATTTTTACCTCTTTGAAAGAAGATTTATATTATATTTTATACGACATTTCCTAGTGTTCTTTCCTCATTCCTCACTGCTCATAATTATATTTTTGTGCAGGAAAACTAAAGTGACAAGGGTTAGTTTTACTGAAATTGTTTCAAATATTGCTCAGTGTGCTCAAGTTGGTAATATCGATTCTGTGCTTTAATTCTCAATGTTGTTTTTGTTTAGTGTAGGAAATGACATTTAATTCCTCTTGTTATCTTTTTATACCTTAATTCCATAATGCGTATTGAATACTTACTATTTGGAAGAAATGTCTTAGTAGAGGGAATGACATAAGCAAATGTGTCGAGGTATAAAATGACATTGTCAATATCAGTGCAGGAAGCTAGACAGAGTTCAATATTTTAAGTTTAAACTGTAATGTGAAAAATCATGCTTGTGTTTAATTACAGATAGAAACATTAAAGTGTTTTAACCAGTGAGTGTGGAGTACAGATTTTCTGGAAGGTATAAAATGAATACAAGGTTTACCGACTCAATGGTGAATATGTATGGCAAACAGTATTATGTACATAAATTTGAACCTGATGTTTAAGAGTGAAAACGAGTGGTTTGTAAGGAAAAAGATAACTCTTTGGGGCTTAATTATCAGCCTTTCTCTCTCTTCTTCCTTCCTTCTTTTCCCCTCTTTCTTTTTTCGTTTCTTTATTTCTCCTTCCTTCTCTCCTTCCTTCCTTCCTTCCTTCCTTCCTTCCTTCCTTCCTTCCTTGTTTCTTCTTCTTTTTAATGATTTGGTGTATAGATTCCTAACTACCTGAGTCAAGAGAATCTCTCCAATCTATCATATATATATATATATATATATATATATATATATATATATATATAATTGGAATATTTAAATGAAAAATTTTCTTTTATTGTTATGCAGTAATAACTGATGGATATATATGTTTTAGTCTTCGTTTTCTTCTTTACAAAGCTGTCTTATCAATATTAGGGTAGGTGGATGAAGGGACTAAGAAAAAAGAAGTTAGAGGTAGATAGATTTCCAAATACCTGGTAGTTTTATAAATTATTGTATGTCAAGTTGGAAATACCACATGAGAAAAATATATTAAAAATATATTCTTTGTGTCCACCTTCCCTTTAACATATAAGAATGAATGTGACCTTGTCAAAACTAATGTAATCAAAATAAAAACCTAAAACTTTAAATAACCAGATTTAATGTTATGTGAGATTCTCTCACATTAATTTTTTGTCCAGCCACACTGATCTATTCATCATATTTTTATAAAATATTTTATTTATTTATTTAAGAGAGAGAGAGAAAATGAGAGAGAAAGCAGAGAGCAGGGAAGAGGGATAGAAGGAGAAGGAGGAGCACACTTCCCACTGAGCAGGGAGACTGATTCAGGGCTCAATCCCAGGAGCCTGGGATCATGACCTGAGTTGAAGGCAGAAGGTAGACACTTAACTGACTGAGCCACCCAAGCACCCCAAATCCTTCCAATGTTATAATTTCATCCACCTTGCCACTATTCATTTTTCACTTACCCAGCTTCCCTGAACAACTTTGTTTTTCTGGATATTAGTGTGTTCTTCAACATTTCATATGATTCACTCTGATTATTTATCATTCAGGCCTCAGCTCAAGTGCCATTCATCATAGAGTTCTTACCCACAACAAATAAATGAATCTTTTTCCTCTCAGTCACTATCTTCCACTACTTGGTTTTGTAGTCTTCTTAGCACTTACCATTCTCCAATAATTTTTATTATTTATTTGATTACTGTTATTTTTCTTGGTATTTTAAGTCTGAAAAGCAGAGCTTTTAACTATCATTTTAGGGATCTAAATCAATAATTTAAACATTTGCCAAAAATAGAACAAATGCTTAAAAAATGTGTTATACTAAGAGTAAGGAAACTGGAAAGTTTTATTCAATGATGTGTATATTACAATCCCATTTTAGCCATGTTAATTCATAAGATTCAAAGGGGTAAACAAACTACCTCAGGGTCATCCAAAGAGTGAATGGCAGAGCTGAACTTTTAACCCAAAATGCTTTGACCCCAAGGATCACTATGTTTTCACAAACACTGAATAGACTCCCTTGGCTAAGCAAGGTCAGATGCCTAAGCTTTTTGTTTCTTAGCAGTAGATAGGGGTTCAAAAAAAGAGCTTTTTTCATTTTATTTGGGTAAATATTCACAAGTGTAATTGCTAAATCATATGGTTGTTTTATTTTTTATTTTTTAGGGATCCTCTTCTATAATGGCTGTACCAATTTACATTCCCACAAAAAGTGAGCAAGGACTCTCTTTTCTTCATATCCTCACCAACATTTGTTTTTGTTCTTTCTGAATGGCCATCCTGACAGATGGGAGGTGGTGTCTCATTGTAGTTTTGATTTATATTTCCCTAGAGGGTATTATGCTAAGTGAAATAGGTCAGAAAGAGGAAAACAAATACTATGATTTCACTTATATGAAGAGACTAATGAACAAACAAAACAAAACAGAAATAGTCTCAGATACAGAGAACAAACCGGTAGTTGCCAGAGGAAAGAGAGGTGGAACGGTTGATTAAATAGGTGAAGAGGATTATGCAGTAAACATTTCCAGTTATAAATTAAATAAGTCATGAGGATGTTATATACAGCATAGGTAATATGACCAATAATACTATAACTTTGTATAGTAACAGATAGTAATTAGACCTATTGAGGTGATCATTTTGTAATAATAGAAAAATATTGAATCACATGCTATACATCTGAAACTAACAAAATTTAGTATGTCAATTATAAATCAATAAAAATCAATAAATTTATAAAATAACCACTTTCTTCAGTAAAATATATAAATGAACAAACAAAATAGATAATTTTTTAAATTAAGGGTTGATTTCTAAGCTGACTTATCTACAAGAATAAAATCTACAAGCACACAGTATATATAAAAATCCAATTAAGTTTCATGTAACTAAAAAGCTGTTCATTTTGCAGGGCCTGGGTGATTCAGGAGGTTAAGCATCTGCCTCTTGATTTCAGCTTGGGTCATGATCTCAGGATCATGAGATTGAGCCTTGCATAGGGCTCTCTGCTCAGTGTTGAATCTGCTTGGCCCTCTCCCTCCCTCTACTTGCTCTCTCTAAAATAAATAAATGTTTAAACAAATCTATATATTTTGCATTTGGTAAAAATAATAAAGAGATAAACAAGTATTCCAGGGTTTCAAAATATCTAGCTATGCCATTTTCAAGAATCTTGTGGTGCATCACTCACTTAAAGTAAAAGAACTTAGTGCAAGAATAAGAGAAAGATTTCAATTTTTCTCATGACCTTTTCTTTCATTTGGAATCTGTCACTATGTGTCTTATTAAACTGTGCTAAGTACAGTTATTAGAATCAGTCTGGGTAGTCTTTTTCTTTAAGATTAAGGTCAAAGTAGAAAGATCACTTGGAATTATAAATATGGCTTATTACACTAGCAAATTTTTCATCTTTAATTTTCAATGAAGAAATCTTAAATTAGAAAAGTTATAATAACACTGAAAGAAAACATAAATGCATATTGGATATTTTGTATTTTACATAAGCTAACAGATCTTCATCTATTAAAGAATTTCTTATTATTTTCCCTTTTCTTTGAATATTTATTGCATTTATAGCTTAGGAACTCATTATTTTAGTTCAATTCTGTCTTTACTAAACCATTCCTAGAAAGCAGTAAAGTTACTAAGCTTCAAAATATATCCATTTGTGGCTTTTTCTATTATTTATTTATTTATTTATTTATTTATTTATTTATTTATTTAAATTTATTTTTGAGAGAGAGAGAGGAAAAGGGAAAAGAGAATCTTAAGTAGATTCCACACTGGGCCTTTCAGGACCCTGAGATCATGACCTAAGCTAAAATCAAGAGTTGTATGCTTAACCAACTGAGCCACCCTGGTTCCCTTTTTCTGCTTTTTACTATCACCTCCTATTTCCTCTATTTGGCCTGCCATCACTGTACCATCAATCTTAGATTTATATTACTCTAAAACATCATTTTTAAAATCAAATGGATACCTTGGCTTTTCCCAAAATAGCATTATTGTTTTAGCTTCTATATTTTAAGACAAACTGATCAAATCCTATTGTCTCCCACAATATCCTGTGTTCCTATATATTCCAGTTCAAAACTCACTCCTCTCAGAAAGGCAAATCTCTGCCCTCATTTTCTCTGAAAGTAACCAAAGAAGTTCAGGAAAAAGAAACTACATTCAATGAAATCAGAGAATACCTATAAATGAAATCTATGTATAAATGAAAATCTGGTAAAAGCAGACCAGAATTGACCAGAGTGAAACAGAAAGCTGGAAGCTATAGATCATAGGCAACATAAGCCAAATCAAAGGGCACATCCTGAGAGAAAATATCAACAGTCCCTGTGTAGAACATGGATTAGCTGGGATGCCTCTTAGAACCTCACTAACAGGGATCCCTGGGTGGCTCAGTGATTGGGCAACTGCCTTTGGCTCAGGGTGTGATCCTGGAGTCCTGGCATTGAGTCCCACATCGGGCTGCCTGCATGGAGCCTGCTTCTCCCTCTCCCTGAGTCTCTGCCTCTCTCTCTCTCTCTGTATCTCTCATGAATAAATAAAATCTTAAAAAAAAGAACCTCACTAACATCACAGGATAAAGATATAGAAAGAGTTAAGTAGGTGATCCGTATTAAGGAGGGCACTTGTTAGATGAGCAATGGGTGCTTTATGTAAGTGATAAATTACTAAATTCTACTCCTGGATATAATATTATACTGTACGCTAAGTAACTGGGATTTAAAAACACCAGGAAAAATAAAAGGAAGGAAGAAAGGGAGAGAGAAAGGAAGGAAGGAAGGAAGGAAGGGAGGAAGGAAGGAAGGAAGGAAGGCAGGAAGGAAAGAAGGAAGTGGGGATTAAACAAAGAAAGTTGCAGAAGCATTATCTTTGCAAAGAGCAGTTTAGTTTGCAAGGAAGCAGTTACACAGCCTCAAATATCTACCAAGTTAAGCAAAGTAAGAGGAGATACCCATCCCATCACACTCTTTTACAAAAGGAACATACTCAAGAAAAAAGCAATCTCTACACTAAAATAAAAATGTTAATAAAAAAGGACCTCAAGAACTAAAATACTGAAATTAAATGCAAAAGAGTAAAACGTTTGGGACACCTAGGGGGCTCAGCAGTTGAGCATCTGCTTTTGGCTTAGGGCATGATCCTAGGGATCCGGGATCGAGTCCCACATCGGGCTCCCTGCATGGAGCCTGCTTCTCCCTCTGCCTGTGTCTCTGCCTCTCTGTCTCTGCCTCTCATGAATAAATAAATAAAATCTTTAAAAAAAAGTTTTAGGCAAAAATGGGGGAAATTTACAATAGAATACATGAAATTTGTGAAAAAGAATACCAATTCCATGGGTCCAAGTGAATAATAAAACTAGGGTTTGGAATTCAAGGTAAAAAAAAAAGTATAATATTAATTAAAAACATTCAAAATAAAAATGATGAGCTAAAGAAGATAGAGTATGAAAATCTGAGCCTTGGAAACATGTGTCAAAGAAAAATAAGACCACCTATAGAAGGATAATGGATAAACGAAGGATAAATAAACGAAGGATAATTAGAACAAAGGATAATGAAGAGACACTGTTGAGGAATTACACCCAGGAAATAGAAGCTTTCTTCTCCTGAGCAAATTGAGCAAATTAAAAGTTAAAAGTTAAAAGAATTTATAGATGCCTGGGTGGCTCAGTGGTTTAGTGCCTGCCTTCGGCCCAGGGCATGATCCTGGTTCCCTGGATCAAGTTCTGCATTGGGCTCCCCTCCCTGCTTAGAGCCTGCTTCTCTCTCTGCTGGTGTGTGTCTTTGCCTCTCTCTCCCCCGCCCCCCTCTCTGTCTCTCATGAATAAATAAATGAAATATTTTTTTAAAAAGTTAAAAGAATTTAAATACGACTATCAGTAAATGAGGAGACATAAAACTAAGAGGAAACATGCTATATAGGTAATGGTGTTACTGAAAAATAATGGAATAGGTGGAATGAAAAATAAAAACAGATTTTAAGAATTTTTTTTCTGAGTAAACAAAAGAAATGTAAAGGTAAAAAAAGCATATTGAATCCCAAGAGATTAAAACATTAATTTGGTTAATACTGAGTCATATGCTAGTAAAGTTACTACGGAATGTATTTACAAATAAAAAATGAAGAGCAAAAAATAAATTAAAAAAAAGAAAAAAGAGCATTGATAATGGGAAAATATTGGAACGGTCTGGGCCTTCTTTTAAGCAGCATTCAAATTGAGAAGAAAATGGAACCAAATCTACCAAGTCCTTGGGAGTCTTGGGTATGGTCCAATCAGTTTATATTCTGTTAAACTGTTATTCACATATAAAGGAAATGAAAACTATTTTCAAATATTCAAGAATGCTAAGAAAATATCACTAATAAACAGATTGTAGAGACTGGGATTTTAGACAGATGACAGAAACTTGGTGAAGTTGTAATAAAAAGTTGTCAGTAAGTTTGAAGCCATATTACATAATACATAATAGTAGACCAAAATAACCAAAGAAGAATGGTTACCATATTATAGCATACTGGGATAATGTAGAAATAGCAATATAGTACCATTAGTCAGAATATGCATATGGGGAAAATATAAGCCTTTATGTTAGGATATTTATTTTAAGGTGATTGATAAAATATTAGAATTTTGAAGGTACAACTATAATAATTTGGAATATTCTTCCAAATATCAGAATAATGTACACGAGCCTGCACACAAAGGTACATGTATGTACACACACACATACACGTAAACACACATACCAAGAAGAAAGACTATATAGTAAAATTACAAGTTTTATTACTGGGAGCACAGAGCAATGTGAATACTAGGTCACTCTGAGTAAAAAAAAAAAAAAAAAAAAGAAGAAGTAAACACAGACAAACATATTTGCCAGTGGAAAGATGTACAAAAACTTGACATTAATTGTCTCTGGAGAAGGTTACTGGGATGTGAGGTTCAGGGGCTGGAAAGAGACATACAATTCACTGAATACTTTTGAACTGTTTTACATTTCTAGGGCAGTTTTGACAGATTACAAATTGGCTATTGAAAAAAAAATTTTTCTAAAGTTCTTCTAAAGAGTTATCTTGTATTTTGATTTGGGGGATTTTCTACCACAATATATTAACACAGAGTTTGACAGTAACAGATGTTAATGAATCCTGATTATAAAAGCCACAGGGTAATTTTTTTTGTTTTATTGTTTTTGTCATAGACTTTCTTAAATTAGTTAATGGAAAATCTAGGTGGTGTGGTATTTTGAAAACTTTAAGTGTCTTGTTCACTTCAAGCTATTGTTTCATCTAAAACGGGTAACTTATTCATGATTCATCGACCTCCTAGAATAGGCGGTCTAGAACAGACTCTCGCAGTCCCTATAGCTGTCTAATACAGCTATAATTTAAGTGCATGTTGGTTTAAATAGGCAAATTTACTTTTCCATATTTATCAACAATATTCATCATTCATTAAAAGAGTAATAATAGTTCCAGAAATACTGTGCTGTTAAATGCTTTAAGGAAAACTACATCAGAATAGACTCTGACCTTGAAGGCTTCATCAACCCCAGTATTCCATTAAGAAAACCCAGAATGTGTGTTCATTCTGGATGCACAAGAGAGGCGATTACTGGTTTGTGGATTCAAATTTATGGTCCTGGATCTCTAAAGATATAGACTATGGTCACAGCACACTTTATAAATAAGTATCATTTATAATGGGATGTGAAGAATATACATGGATGTTTTCATACACACAAATATGATTTGGGTTCGGCATTACGTATTTTATTAGGGCAAATGAAACTAACCTCCTTGCCTCTGTTTCTCAATAAAAGCAAATGATATTGGTTGGAATTTATAATTTAAACATTAATTTAGTACTTCATTTGTCTTACCTACTGGAATAACTTTCTAATATTTTCATATGAATCTTGTATGGTCACAAAATAGGCATCAATGACAGTCTTAAATCTGAGGTTAATGATGCTCTAGTAATTCCCATTATAGGTATTGATTTTCAAATAAACTGAGAAAGATCATTTGTTTAACACGTGAGAATATCACAATATCTGCCTTCCGATCAAAGTGGAAAGTAAGCTAAATTTAAGAGATCGCTAATATTTTGTAATATACAAAATTTATTTTAGTTTTCACTGTGGAAGGATAAAATTCCCAAGTGCATCTGTAATCTGAGCATGTATTAACATTGGTCCGATATCCATCCACTACATTAAAATACCTTAACCCTGTGTGTTAAATGTGGGCATTACTACCTTGGTAATGTGGATGCCCTCTTCACAGCTTAAACCAGACCTCATAAGATAATTTTCGAAAATACAGTCACTCTACATTCATCATTTATGAGTGGACTCTAGATTCTTCCCTCTGCTATGGCTGCCATGACTTAAAATGCCCTTGCCCAAAGCCAAACTAAGCCTGTCAGATCAGCTTATAAAATTATTACTTGAAAGCCTCTTTTAGGACACATAGACATTATCTGTATTGAATTAATTACCCACACACAAACACACGTTATCTACATTCAGACCAGACTGTTTCTGGGTTGAAGTAGTGCCCTTCTGACCGGCTTGCATTGATTCACACTAGTTTACTGAAAATAACTGAATCATTTTGCCCTGTTTTTCTATTTTCTTACTAAAAAGATTTCTTTCTTGCTTGACAGTATAAATGCCATTTCTTTCAGTCATTATTAATGAGTAAGAAAGGCAGTCAGATAAAACATACTTAGCTTTGAAAATATGATATTCAAGCATGCTATCTTTCAGGAACATGCAAATTAACACAGCACAAAAATGATATGCCATTTACCCATCTGATTTTTTACAAACAAAGCTATGGTGAAATAAATATTTCCTTATGTTATTGTTGAGAATGAACATTAACATCATGTTTAGGAGCACAATCAAGATACATCAATCAAAATTTTAATGTGTATAATCACTGAGCCAGCATTTCCAATTTCAGGATCCTATCCCACAAAAATGATCACATGTTAATAGAGAGGAAACTGTTTATAAATGGTTCATTGGAACATTGCTTGTAATAATAAAACAGAATGGAAATAATTTTTATAGAGCTGTTTACAGAAATAATCATTGTCTGTATTTATAATATAAACATGGATATAATAATCCACTCTAAGGAGATGTAAGTAGCCATTAAAAAGAATGAAGTTTATAAATGATACAGACCTCCAAGAGAACAAGAATTTTAATTTTAAGAATATGTGTAGTATTACTCCTGGGCATAGGAGAAATTGGTGATTTTTTTGTTTACTGTAGATGGACTTTAGTGTTTTATCCCATATTCATCCATATAATTTTAGAGTTTTCACAATGAATAAACACAAATCTAAAATTTTAATAAAACATTTAAAAAATATAATACAAGTTTATTTAATATCATATTGGGTTCCCTAACATAGATTTTACATTTATAAAAGAGAATACTTTGAATATATTTTAATGAAAGTTTCAGCAGTAATTTTTTTTAAATGTTTAAATTTTCTGCATGGGAAAGCCAAAATTTCAACTAACATTGTACACTAGGGTGGTAGAGATAAATGGCATGTCTTAATACACATATATGTCCTAGTGTTTCTATGAGAAATTACATGGAAAAGCAACTCTTAATTAATTCTTTGCTACTTTAAATAGAATTATTTGCTCTGAGTAATAAAATATAGATATTAAAATGTTTTATGAAAATTAATGTGTTTTGTAGTTCATTTTTTTCACTCATGATAGAACAATATATATTTCTTCCTAGCTTTAAATCACTCATCTTTTAAAATCTCTGAACCAATTTTGAAATATGAAATATTCTACCTATATATCTTTCTATATCTATACATAAAATTGAAGCCTCTCAATGGCTCAGTTGGTTAAGCTTCTGCCTTTGGCTCAGGTCATGATCCTAGGTTCCTCGGATCAAGCCTTGTGTCAGGCTCTCTGTTTAGTGGAGCAGGTCTCCTTCTGCCTTTTCACCTCCACTTTATCTCTCAAATGAATGGATAAAATCTTTAAATAAATAAATATATATATACACACATTTATATTTATATATATATATATAAATATACACACATTTATGTTAATACATACATAAAATTGTATCTACACACATATAAAATTGCATATAAATACACACATATATGTACACATATAAAATTGTAAGCCTTCATATCTCTTCAATAAATACATGAAAATGGAATTTGAATATTAGAGTTTTTCTGCTCTGTAAATATTCATAGAAATCTGATTTTTTTCTTAATGATCAATGTAATAAATGAATATCCTAAACAAATCAATACTAAGAATTTTATCTCTGCCCATATTTACTGGTGCAAGCACTAAATTAACTAAAGCAAATCAAACTATTCTCCCAAAACAGTATGAATTGTACCTGCATAGCCAATATATTGAGTGTAACTTAGAATTTTTTTTAATGAAGAGTGTGTGTGAGGTTATAAGATGAAGGCCTTAAGGCTCCAAGTACACGTTAATTTCTAACCATTTTCTCTTTTCATTTCAAGCTTTGTCACTGGACTAATACATCTGGTCCCTCATTCAGTTTTCAATACATTATGAGTTCACAACTGTCTGTAGAATAAATTAATTCATTGTGGTTTTCTTTTCTTTCTTCAAAAGATGCATTATTAATGAACTTTTGGACACTACGGCTTATTGCATGGTATGTTCCAACTGGAAAAAAGTGAACACAAATAGAGAGGTAGTACATTTTGGAGAAAATAATTAGAATAAAGTAGTATAAATGTTATCAGTTCTGACCTACCTTCTACTTTGTCAGTCATTCTTGGCAAAGTAAAACACATCCGGGTAGCTACAGATTTATTTACAAGCATCTCTGATACATTATTATTGAAACTATTCTATAATACTTCTAAAAGAGCTTTGCTTGGTTTCAGAAAATATCTTATGCTTTTGATTTTTTATAAATCAATATTTTATCAATAGGATAGGCTTATATCAATTTATTTTTTTACTAGAGTTTAGTTCCCATATACACTATAATTCTATATGTTACATTTGCCATCTAAAGCAATGAAAATGCCACATTTTTTTAAGTTTTTAAATTTAATTTAGCTGTATCCTAAATTGTCAGAGAGAAAGTATTGAGAAATATAATTTTGGAAAATACATTGGCTGATAATAAGATTTATAGTTTAACATAAACCATTTTCACAGTTTAGTATTTTATAATGGAAGTTTTCATCAATAAGATATTCTTCACTTTAGTGATAATAGCATATGTTTTTAAAACAAACACTTTGGTTTTTTCTTCAAAGAATTTTTAATCATTTATTTGTTTTCAAAGCTATTAGAATATATTAAATTTTTGTTATCTTATATTTTCCTTTAAACATTAATTAGTAAAAAAATAAAGAAACATTAATTAGTAGCATAGTGACAAAGTTTTACTGAAATATGTATATTTTAGATGAAACTTTAAATTTTTTTTTTTAATTTTTTTTATTTATTTATGATAGTCACAGAGAGAGAGAGAGAGAGGCAGAGACACAGGCAGAGGGAGAAGCAGGCTCCATGCACCGGGAGCCCGATGTGGGATTCGATCCCGGGTCTCCAGGATCGCGCCCTGGGCCAAAGGCAGGCGCCAAACCGCTGCACCACCCAGGGATTCCAGATGAAACTCTTTAAAAAATAAGCTTATGTTTTCTTCTACAATATATAATTTATTATGATGATTTAATAGTACTTTCTAATTGATGTTTGGTAAACATGAGGGTTTAAAAAGTAGTTGTAAAGTTTTAGAAGATTATGAAAAATCGGTCATTTAAAGATTAATATTGTAGCTTCAGTGAATACTATGCTTAAAAAATTCTTACAAGGAATACAAAATTCTCAGAATTTTCTGGATGATTTCATTTGCAATCTGAGATATTTTCATTTGTATTTGTGGCATTAGCTTACCTGTAGCCCCTCAAATTTTTTCCTAAGTCCATATTTGTAATGTGGCTTTTATCCTCATCAGTCTTATCATCTTCTGGACAAATCTTATTCACTGTACAAATTATTAATAAAAATACTTACATTTGAGAATATTACAAATCCAATAGTAATTTTTGTCTGTTCTACATGGTTTTTCTTTGGAATTATAGCTAAAACAATTGAGTTATGTAACCAGAAAATGATTTCATTCATTATATCTGCTACTGTATCAAACATTTGGTTTTGTATTAAGCCTCTGAAAAATGTATTTCATTATTGTTTGGTGTGATGTTTATATTCTGAATAAATATACTAATATAATGCCATAAAATTTTCAATGTTTTCTGTCAAATAAAGAAAATTCTCATTACACTCTCATTAGCTTTCTTATATGACCTTCTAAAAGTTAGCTATCACTATGCCACAAAAAAAAATCATGTATGTTGAGTTCAACAACAGAATGCCATTTTTCTTATTTCCTCCATTCTTCATATTTAGTAGTAATATATTTTCTTTTATGTTGTTTAAATATTTTATTTATTTATTCATAGAGACACAGAGACAGAGGCAGTGTCATAGGCAGAGGGGAAGCAGGCTCCTCGCAAGGACCTGATGTGGGACTCGATGTGGGACTTGATCCCTGGACCAGGATCACTACTGGAGTTTAAGGCAGGTGCTCAACCACTTGAGCCACCCAGGCATCCCAGTAGTAATACATTTTCAAATAAGGTGTCAGTGCTTAGCTGTTAACACTATTGATTGTGTGCATACTTTTACATTCTTAGTTTTTTATAAATGTATGATAAATGTTGCAAATCCCCTCATATAGGGGACGCCTGGTGGCTCAGCGTTTTAGCGCCTTCCCTCAGCCCAGAGCGTGATCCTGGAGTCCCAAGGATCCAGTTCCACATCGGGGTCCCTGCATGGAGTCTGCTTCTCCCTCTGCCTATGTCTCTGCCTCTCTCTCTCTCTATGTGTGTGTCTCTCATGAATAAATACATAAAATCTTAAAAAAAAAAAAACAAATCCCCTCATATATTCTAATTCTTTAATTGAAAAGTATACTCCTTGAAAATAATGTATAAGAATATAAGAACTGTGTCATACGTCAATTGGTCACTCATCACCATATTGTTATCTTCAACCAAATGGCCTTTCTCTTCCGTTATCCTATTTCTCTTCCTTCTCCCAAATATTATTCCAATACATGTTGCTATCCTACATCTCTATGAAATGCTCATATTTCTGATGTGTCACTGTTTCCATGACCATGAGAGGAGACTGTGCTCCAAGCAAGAAAGTCCATGCATGTGACAAAGAGTGAGTCATATGACCAGAAGAGTTGAACCTGAACACAATGTCCAATGCAAGCCTTCCCTCTATTTTAACTCCACCTTATGCTCATTATTGTGCATGCACATAGCAAAAAGAATTGCTCTGTTTAGCCTTTCCTCAAAAGATTTCATGCTTAGATAAAGTATTTTGGGTAAGATTAGAATGTTGAGTATGGGAGTTATGACTGTTATAGCATATTGGGGAAAGAAATCAAAGACGATAAATAATAGCAGGATGAGGATAAACCTTTTATAAAGTAGCAAGACCAGGATAAATCCTCCTGAATATGGGAGCAATATATAATGTTTTTTAACTTTCACTCCAAAATGGCCTAGTTGATATGGGATTTGGGTGAATAGGAATTACTGAGAATTACACACTTTAGTGGAGACCTGCAGTTCAAACATTTGTAAAGGAGTGCACTTCACATCTTAATGTTTTTAGCTGAGCTTCTTTCCTGTTGAAAGTTATCTTGTACATAACCTGTCAATCACGCGTAGAAATATATACGATGGATATGACTTTTATGGATTTTAAAGTGAATATATCTGGGCATGCAAAAAATTTAAAGAGTATACAATTTTATAGAAACAAATAAAATAACAACTAAAAACAGACTGATAGTGAGCAAAATAAATGAAGCCAAATTAAATGTATTCCACAATACAATTTTCCTTAGCCAGGTCCAAAAAATCCTTCAACCGGCAAAAAATTTGCTATAGTGAAATAGAAGTGGATCAACGGATAGTTGTAAAAGTCTTAACACATGGCAGTAAAATATATTGCAATATATTGCAATTTTTTCAAAATCATACAACCATAGAACATATTGCCAGTGTCCATCTCAAGACCTTATTGAGTTCCATGTAAATGAGGAGCATGAAGTCTTAAACTTCATTAGGTGCATGGTGATTTTTAATTAATAATTATATATATATTCATATATTTATCATATATTTTCTTTTTTTCCTTTTTAAAGTTTTTATTTAAACTCTAGTTTTCATATATTTTCTTGAATTCCGTTTTGTTCAAAGTTGCTTATGGATGCATGTGTGACAAAGCTTATCTACAAATTTTATTTCCTTATCTAGAAGAAACTCGTTTAGTCAAATTTGTATCTAGACAAAAGAGAAAATGGGATTTACAAAATTATAAAATCAAATAACCTATAGACACACCTTCACTGCCTAAAAAATAAGTATTAATAAAATCCATGGCATGAAAGTGGGAAAGGCTTGTGAAAAATATGGCTGTAACAAAAAAATGGCTTTGACAAAGATGTGCTATATTACAAGATAATTGATGTTAATATAAAATGATGCCACCTTTCTAATCTGTCTGTATATAAGAGGTACCAATTGTTTATGCACTTTAATATGCCAATAATATCTCTAATAATTTATCTTAAGTAGTCTGAGATGAATACAAATAATGTGATTCTAACTTACCCACTTGTAGCTAACTGCAAAATACTAAAATGACATCATAGTAGAATTATTTAATTTATATACATATATCCACATAATAAAAGTCATTGAAATTTATATTTGTAAATAATTTATACCATAATATTATCCAAAATAAAAGGGTGTATCCAATAGATAAAGTGTATATAAATAAAGAGGCTCAAGCATACACTTGTGATGAGCATTGAGTAGTGAATGCAGTTGTTGAGTCATTATATAGTATACCTGAAACTAATATAACATTGGTATTGATTGTAGGTATTATAGATACTCTACTAATATAACACTGTATGTTGATTATATTTTAATTAAAAAAGTATACATGCATACCATTTTATTTTGTCATATATGTAGATTAAGTGACAGATCAATATTTAAACAAAAAAGTTTCTAAAAGTTTCCCTAAAATATTAGCAGTAGATAATCAAATTTGCATGCATTTACATATTTATATAAATGTATAAATGCAAGTTTTATTGTTATACTATCATGACAACTTTCATATTTCATGGAGTTTTCCAAAATGGACTATAAGTAAGTACATTCTTCGGGATATCCTACTTATTTTTTCTTAAAGATTTTATTTATTTATTCATGAGACACACACAGAGAGAGAGAGAGAGAGAGAGAGAGAGAGAGAGAGAAGCAAAGACACAGGCAAAGGGAGAAGCAGGTTTCATCAGGGAGCCCGATGTGGGACTCGATCCTAGGACTCCAGGATCACGTCCTGGGCCTAAGGCAGGCACTCAACTGCTGAGCCACCCAGGCATCCCAGGATATTTTCTTACTGTTTTGCTATCAGTTATTTGTTAAATGTACAGTTTAACACAATATATCTAAAAAATTTTTCAAAACTTGAATTATTTAAAATGTGATATTTTAACACTCTTCTACTGCTTTATTTTATTTAGTGAACAGTGTGGATTAATATTATTAAGTATTTTGAGCAATTTCAAGTGCACTAAGCATTTGACCTAATTCAGATGCTCTATACATTTCAAATTTGCTTAACAATGCCAATCCTGATATACATACGATAAAGTTGAGGTTCTGAAAGATTAAGTTTTCTATCCAAGATGAAGTAGCTAGTAGGAGCAACATCAGGTTTTAATCTCAGCTATTTTTATTCCCAATTTATATGCTTCTTCCACAATGTCACACTGCATCACAATTTATTGGTAAGACAGGGAAGGGCTTATCACTAATAGTTATATATGAGAGTTCTTATAGTCAAGGAGCTCATGAGGTGAACTGACACAAAATGTCACTTTTTCTTATAGCTAATTTGATATTATTTGTCAAAATTTATTTGCTTACTTAAATATACAAAACATGTAATTGACAACTTTGGACCACATAATGTTTTAGGTGTTATAGATATACTACTAACACATTGAAGGTCATTATCTTTTTACAGATACAGGTAATTTGGTGAGGGACAGAGCGCTGATGGAATCTAATATGCATTCTGGTGCTTATATACAGTCCATTTGCTTTGGAACAACAGTTTAGATATTAATTTTATTGATAAACTTAGCCTGTTTTCATGTTTCAAACCTTCCTAAGAAATGATTCTGCATGTCTCCTTTTATAAAATAATTTAAAATTTTACATACTGAAATTATTTCAAATTTATATTGTTATTTCTGTGCATTTGTCCAAACACCTTCAAAGTTTGTCATGTTTACAATGAATAAATGGATAAAAATAAGGTGATTGTTTTTTTTTTCTGAGACACCTAGTTTAGATTTAGTGAAGCTTAGCTCAGATCAAATTACATGCTAAAATGGAACTCATGTAACAAATTATGTACAGTACCACAATTAACTTAGAATAGATGCTCATTATCCTGCTGTTTTGTTCCATTTTTGTTCTTACATCAAAAAAATCAAGTATAAATGCAATTATTTTCCAAGAGGAAATAAATGTCAGCAATTCAATATTCAAAACGGCAACAATCACAATGCTGGATGACCAAAGCAATAACTTTGTGAAGATAACAGGCAAGCAATTAACCCTGAAGCCAGATTGTCAAATCATTCAAAGAAATCTTAGATCAATGGAGGAGAGTTGCAATATGACTTTACAACGTAAATAAAAAATATAAAAAACACTCCTCCCTTGATGGTGCTATGATCCTGTTAACCTCTGTTTAACCTACTCAATTTGGTGGCAAACTAAATAGTGGCAAAGAATCTTCACGAAGTTAAAAATGTGTTTAAAATACACTCTCCTAAATCTATGTTCAGAATGTCTGTACTTCCCCATTGGTCATACTAGTTCTTTATCTGTTTACAGAAAAACATCAATTTCTTCTTAGGATATAAACCATTATTGTGTCTCTCAGTCATCAACTGAAGAGAGGGATTAAACTCTATAAAAAAAATATTGTAATGCATGTCAAAACTTTCCTAAATAGCTGAACCCATTTTTTGATATTGATATTATTTGTAATTATTATATAAATCACAAAATAAGCACACACGTACACACATAAAAGTTCATTATAAAGCTGCTCAGTGGTTTTGTAAAAAGTTATATCAGATCTATGAGAGTTTAGAATGTAAGAGAACTTCAGAATTTCTAGAATTCAACTGTATTATTTCACATATTAAAAAATAAAAACAACAGGGCAGCCCGGGGGGCTCGGTGGTTTGGCACCTGCCTTCGGCCCAGGGCGTGATCTTGGAGGCCCGGGATCGAGTCCCATGTTGGGCTCCCTGAATGCCTGCTTCTCCCTCTGCCTGTGTCTCTGCCTCTCTCTCTCTCTCTGTCTCCCATGAATAAATAAATAAAATCTTTAAAGAAATTTAAAAAATAAAAGCAACACACATACACATAAACACACAAATATACACACAACAGTTGTGAGGCATCCATGGCTTCTGAAGTTGTGTTCTGAAGTTGCCAACTAAAGATAACACAAATGTGGAGTTGAAACTATGGTTTCTTCTATATTTTTCATCAAGATACCTTTCCTCTTTCTATTTATAGTGAATATATGCTAAATTTCATGTCTTAGGAATCTAATATTTTCTCAAAATATACAGACACACAAATCTCAAAACAGGAAAAAGTATGTGGAATGTAACTTCTCATTTCAGAAATAATGACAAATCTATGCCCTCGACAAAATAACACTTGCTGGAATATTTTAACTTAATAAATGTGACTTGAATTTTTAATATCAATATACTTTTTAGAATAAATATTCTTTCCTCCAATTTCTCTCTTCCCATTTGCACCTTATAATAGAAACTATAGAAAGTCACTAATGTAGGTGACTACCAATCCAGTCTCATTTCAGGATTCTACTAGCAGGTGCTAAAGGATGATCTTGAGTAAACAGACTAAATGTTTCTAAAATCCCAGCCATAAATAATAAAATAATAAAATAAAATAAAATAATAAAATAAAATAAAATAAAATAAAATAAAATAAAATAAATAAAATAAAATAAAATCCCAGCCAGCATCAGAGTAGGAAAAAAGGGGCATAGGAGTTTGAAACAAGTTACAGTGCATGGATTCCACCTTGCAGATAGTCAGTGTGGTACAAATACTACAGATTCCTCTTTATTGTGACTCTTCCCCATTTACCTGAAAGATTGAATTGAGGCATATTTGCAGTTACTTGCCCTTTACTGACGTACAAGAATTTCATAGAGATTTCAATAGTGTCCGCCAATGTTTGAAGAGTTAAGAAGCTGGCTGAATAAACTGCCATCTTCCCTTAGAATTGCCTGTGCTGCAACTTGTTTTTCCTTCAGATAGGTCATAAAAATATTCTAGATTGAATGAAAGCTAATGGCCAAGGAATTAAACTGAAATAGTTTTGCCGAAGACTTGACTATACATTCCTAATTAGATTATCCAAAAACTGATGATTATATTATTCATGATAGAGACTTGTTAGCATTATTATATCTGAGCAGTGGCACCTTTACCCTTCATAATTTTGATTTTGGGTATTTGTGAAACAATAATTTACATTTTGATTAATTTTCTCATATAAACTTATTTTATTCATGGTTGTGTATTTTTCAACTGTAAAATATTGTTTGAGCACTATACATTTATTTATCTGTATAAAATAAGGGTTGAATGGGTTTACTTTTGAACCCTTACATATTGTAATCTGATTTCACTGTTATACAGACTTGAAATTTCACATTTTTAAATATGTCCAAAAATCCATGGTTCTTTAAATTGCAATATTAAATAAATTAATGGTTAATTGATAACATGTCTGTGCTGGGCATTTTCTTTATGTTATGGGAATGACCTCTAGATATTATAAGACTAGGTAAGTCTGTACCAATGACTTCCATTCTGGTTTAAGAATCGTTTCTAAACTTGTGTTTTCACTACCATACTTACAAATTAAGAGTAATGATACTGGGCAGCCCGGGTGGCCCAGGGCCTGATCCTGGAGACCCGGGATCGAATCCCACGTCGGGCTCCCTGCATGGAGCCTGCTTCTCCCTCTGCCTGTGTCTCTGCCTCTCTTTCTCTCTGGCTCTCTCATGAATAAATAAATAAAATATTAAAAAAAAAGAGTAATGAGACTTGTAACGTGATAAGGGTATGTGAAATATATACACAAACACAGTATTATTAAAGTGTGATATGTAAACAAGCATACTTTTACTAAGAAAAAAATTTTCTTTAAAAATGTATAACTTGAGATGTTGAAACTGCGTATCAATTTCTACTTACCACCCTTCAACAAACTGAAACGAGTAAAATCCATATATACAACATAACATGAAATATTTTTCATTGTTAAAACAAATTGAGGTCAGCAGTACCACTACTACAAAGATCTAGCTATGATCACATTATATGTCATGGTTGATACATTCCAACACGGAAGAGACTTTGGAAGTTATATAGTCAAGATGAACAGTGAATAAGGTAATACTACCACTCTCCTGGGCTGTCACAGAAAAGAATATGACACTATTTCAAATAGAATATTCAAATAGAATATATTTAATCTAGATCATTTCAGAATAAATCTGTCTCAAAAAGTTGAGGTTATTTCTTAATAATGTTACCATGAAGACTTGAACGCTATCAGTTATATTCAGTAGCTTTACCCCTCTTATATCTTATGATGAACTACTGTACTTGTTATACTACAGATTTATGTTTTTATCTGGGAATTCAGTCACTATACCATGAGATTCCATGAATAAATATCTCTCAACCTGAACCTTTACCGATTGTTATTTAAAAAGAGGTGATGTGGGATCCCTGGGTGGCGCAGCGGTTTGGCGCCTGCCTTTGGCCCAGGGCGCGATCCTGGAGACTCGGGATCGAATCCCACGTCGGGCTCCCGGTGCATGGAGCCTGCTTCTCCCTCTGCCTGTGTCTCTGCCTCTCTCTCTCTCTCTCTGTGACTATCATAAATAAATAAATAAAAAAATTTAAAAAAAATAAATAAAGACCTATCTTTAAAAAAAAAAAAAAAGAGGTGATGTTTTGCCATGCATAATGGATATATTCAAGAAGTCTGGTTAAGGAACTATCTTGAAATAGTAATAGAAAGTAGACATATCACCATGGTTTCTCAAGTAGTTTGTATTAAAATTGAAACATTAAGCTAGATTGCACTCTCCCGTACTATCATTTTCATCCCAATGAAAAAATAATTTAGCTAAGAGACATTACAGTAAATGTAACAGTTAAGTGATTGGCCATATTTTTGGGTTTTGATATGGAATATTTATCTTATCATTATGAAATAAAATAAATTTATAATGTATTTTTGTTAATTCTTTTATGGGTGGGTGTACTTCTACAGCTTTCATAAATAATTTCATAAATAGAGCACATTATATATGTATCTTTTGTATTATATCAATATAAATAATGGTAAAATCTAGGACATGGGAAAAATTCTTTGCTGCACTGACATAATCCTACTGGCCACATCCAAATTCAGGAGATGACAGCAAAGTAAGCACTGACATATAAAGATCACCCTTGAGGGTATTTAGAAGAAAATCCATCATCTATAACCCTAAAGTGATAACAGCCTTTAACTACAAGGGACGTGGATGCACTCCTTGTCAATTTTCCAAAAGAGAAAATGCATTTACTGAAAAGATAAACTGTAACTGTCAGGTAAGGAGACAGTCTTATCATTGACAAAATTAATCATAAATAGGTACTAAAAGATTACTGTTTTAGGATGGTTTGTAGGAATACTGGATATTTTTGTCTAAAACAAATTTAGGTGTTATTTACTTTGCTTCAATGGCAAGTAAACATGTCTAGAAAATGAGGCCAAAATATCTCAAAATCAAAATCAATTTTTAATATTCAAAACAAAAATCATATACGTATGTGGACACGCTTGATAAAAACAGATGAATACCCGAAAACTGTTCTTCTGCAAACAAATGTTATCTCAGTTTTACAGCTCTGACTGACATTTTAGTCTAGTCACATTTTTCTATTTAAGTCCTTTAATTTTCAAGAACTACCTTAGTTGTAAGTTGGTCTATTATTGTTTCCTAGTATTTCCACCGATGTGAAATCATGGTTCATTTCGGCATATCCTTGAAAGAATTTATTCTGCCTGCCAACCCGGGGCCATTGCACATCCGTTCAGCACCTGCAGCTGCTGGGCCTGTACTGTCATCCCCCCTACACATATCTAGTGAAGCAGAGTTTTGGTGTGACAGGAGTCACTTATCATAAGTTCCTTTCTGGGCCTGCATTTTTTGGGTGATCATGTTATGTCCTTTAAAGTTAATACGAGAATACCTCATGATTGAAGCTTATGAGACAGCATCAAGAACTAAATATATCTGTGGAGTGTCAATTATCGTTTTGTTTATTCCTTACTGAAACATAACAGACCATAAAACTAGTTTCTCCCAACTGCCTAATCTATAAAAGGAAAGTAAATGTTGAGTTACCAAAAGTCATTTCTGTAATCCATTTCCATCACTTAGATAATCTAATACTTGCATCCTGCCCTAGCAGTCAACTAAGAGGACCTCTCCAGATTTCCCATTTGTTGTGCAGTCTACCACTAGGCAGTTCCACAATATTTTTGCCAGTCTCATAAAGTATGATAGATTTTAACTAGTAGTGGTATTATGGAAATTTTATATAAATTATAATATGTCTCATGCTTCTAGAGGAGAACTGGGAACAAGGAAGAGGGTTTAATTCCTTTAAGGGCAGTCAGTTTTATATTTAGACATGCCATCAAAGTTATTAAGTGTTGAGTTGAGATTTCAGTGTGTGAGAATAAATTCATTGTGAAATGGTATTTATTAATTTCCCAGAAGATGCATTGGGTTTAAATATGGGATGTGGGTCAATCTGTCACTTTCTGAAAACACAATATTACTGGTCACACAGTCTTCCCTTCTGCTGTTCTTAATTAAGACTTCAGTAAAATAAAAGTTTTCATCATAAACTTCTGGTATGCATTGAGACACAGTTTATGTTGTGCACGTTAGTCTTTACAACTTGATACTTAGAGATGGAAACAGTATATTATATAACAGGCATAAGTGTGATCCATAATCACTGTGTTAACAGACTTGGAGAACTATAAGGAAAACATTAGTTATGTAGGCAAGCCGTGGTCCAAGAACTGTCTATAAACTATAATTTGGAAAGGTTCATTTATACTCAACAATATACATACACACACACATACTCTCTCCTTTAATCTGGAAAAGATTCACCTTAATCTACCCTATTCCACTTTGGAAGAGTTGAAACACAATATAGATGTTATAATGTTTTTTTTTTTCTCATGGGAATTTCAAATATGGAAATTTGAAAATTTGATTATGGAAATATCAAATTGGAAATTGGGAAATTTGATTATGAAAATGTCAAATATGGAAAGTTCCAGAAGCTGAAAAACAGTTCAACTGGACTTGAGAAAAAAAAGAGAAAGTGACATAATGGGAGGTGGGGGTAAAGAGAGGGAGGCCAAACAAAGCAGAGCTTGAAGGTCACAGCGGAGTATCAACTTTAGCCAAACTTAAATGGTCAGCTTTTCATTTGTATGCTCTTGTTTTGAAGGGGTGACATAATCAGATGTAGATAACAAAAAAAGAAATTCTCATAGCAATGTAGAGAATAAATTAGAAGACTGCAAGACTGCATGCGAGCACATTGATTAGGTTAGCAGTGTGAGAGTCCAGAGAAGAGATTATGACATTCCATAGTGGGATATAAATAAATGGAAAATAAATGAATCTCAGAGATAACTAGGATGCAAATATCATAGGATTTGGTGAAGGACTGCATAATGCTATGAAAAAAGTGAATGCTATTATGGACACCTTTAGTGTTTCTACCTTAATCAGTAACAGGAGGATTGTGCACTCACTTAATAGAAACACTGGAAAAGTTAATTTGGGGGGATCCCTGAGTGGCGCAGCGGTTTGGCGCCTGCCTTTGGCCCAGGGCGCGATCCTGGAGACCCGGGATCGAATCCCACATCGGGCTCCCGGTGCATGGAGCCTGCTTCTGCCTCTGCCTGTGTCTCTGCCTCTCTCTCTCTCTGCGGTGAATAGCATGAATAAATAAAAATTAAAAAAAAAATAATTTTGGGGGTGGATGGAATATAGTAATAAAGATTTGTTTAAAATAACCAAAGAATGAAATACTTTTAGATATCCAGAGGGATCTGGGAACTTCATCCTGGATGTTAACTCTGAGTAAATTCTAGGAAAGTAGTCAGCAGAAGTTTAGGCAATTGTCGCCTCCTAAAAAAAAAAAAAAAAAAAAATGTATGGCATGAGGACAGAAGAGGATCTACGATGAAACCATAATTAACTATAAATTTAACAGCTGGATATGAAATAATAAAGCACCAAAGGTTACACAAAAGGTATGGGCAGAAAGGTAGGCATTACATTAAAAGAGAGTTGTTCCACAGAAGATCTTTTTTTTTTTTTAATATATTATTTATTTATTCATTAGAGACACGCACAGAGAGAGAGAGAGGCAGAGACACAGGCAGAGGGAGAAGCAGGCTCCAGGGAGCCCGACGCGGGACTCGATCCCGGGTCCCCAGGATCACGCCCTGGGCCAAAGGCAGGCGCTAAACCACTGCGCCACCCAAGATTCCCAAGATCTTTTTTTAAAGTCTCTCTAACAGTGATAGTGTCACTGAAAGCACTGAGTGGTGCTGAGAAATCAAGGGAACAAAATTTATGCAAAATGGAATGTACTGGAAATAAGCATGAAGTACTTCTGTGGTTAAATTAAATAGTAAATTAAAATAAAGCCAAAAGGAGACAGAATAAGAAGTGAAAGAAAATGAGAAATGTTGCTGTAATGATAGATAAATGATAACAACTGGAATAACTGGAATAGTAATAAATGGAATAACTGGAGAAGTGTAAGAGGCACTGAGAGGGGTTATTTTGTTGCAATTTATTTTTTATTTTTTTAAAGATTTTATTAATTTATTCATGAGAGACAGAGAAAGAGGTAGAGACACAGGCAGAGGAGAAGCAGACTCCATGCAGGGAGCCCAATGGTGGGACTTGATCCCGGGTCTCCAGGATCACGCCCTGGGTAGAAGGCAGGCACTAAACCACTGAGCCACCCGGTCTGCCCGTTTCGTTGCAATTTAAACATACTCTGCAGCTAAGGTAAATGATTTCATTGAGAAGAAGAGCTTGGATATAGATAAAAATAATGAGAGAGAGAGAGAGAGAGAGAGTAAACTAGTCAGAAGATACAATCTTGAATGTCCTCTCTTAATATCAGATATCGGGAAAAAATAAAATGACTAAGATCCTTAACTCTTATTTCTTGAGGAGGAGTTTTATAAATGACTATTGCGGAAAAAACGGAAAAACATAACTATTGGTGAAAATCCTATATTTACACAATCAATGACTCAGATGGTACTAAAAGAATAAACATGACTCGAGTGAAATAGAGCACATCCCCAACTACAAGGAGGAAAACTCCTAAATATCAACAGTTAATGAAAAAATACCTATTTTTATAGAAGACAAAAAATGAATGGCTTAACAACATGTAAAAACACACTTGACTTAAATTTGTTGTAAGGAGATGTCCATTATTAAATGCTAATGAGATGTTATTTTATACTCAGAAAATTCAAAAACAAAAAGTCTTGCAATCCCAAACATTAGTGAGGATATAGAGCATGAGAAATATTTCTGTCACTGGTAGGTCTGTAAATTGGAATCACTTATTTGGTATCAATTGAATAACAATTTGGCAATACTCATTGAGTCTGAATAGGTAAATCACCTCACCAGTCATTTCAATTCTGGGAATATGAGAAAAATAACCATTAAGTCCACCAGGAAAAACATACCATGACCAAACAAACTAAAACCCTAGAAACAACTTATTATGAAGGAAATGATTGATAAATTGTGACTCATAATGGATTATTATACTAGAGTGAAAATTGATGAACCATATGTATCAACATGCATAAAGTATGCATTTGAACAAAGCATTGGAGTACAATGTTGGAGGTTTAAAGAAGTCAGAGAATGTACATAGTATAATTCCATTTTCATAATGTTTAAATATATGTAAAACTATAAAAGAAAGATGAAAATAATAATATTCAGGATGATTATTACCTCTGGATAGGAGTCAGAGAGGATACAAAACAAATACTCATGGGTCTTCATAGGTACTGCAAATTCTAGTTTTTAAGCTGTGTATGGTACACTGGTGTAAATTTTATTATTATTCTTTATTGTTATCCTATGTCATATATTTTATACATAACACATATTTAAGAAAACATAAAAGGAAATGAAATTAAAATATACCCATTCAAAAATATATATTATTTATAATACGTGAAGAAACTTGCTAGATAATTTCATGTAGTTACTCCCATTTATTGCATTATCAAATTTATTACAATGGCTGGCAGCCCGGTTGGCTCAGAGGTTTAGTGCCACCTTCAGCCCAGGGCATGATCCTGGAGTCCTGAGATAGAGTCCCACGTTGGGCTCCCTGCACGGAGCCTGCTTCTCCTTCTGCCTGTGTCTCTGCCTCTCTCTCTCTCTCTCTGTCTCTCATGAATAAATAAATAAAAATCTTAAAAAAATATTACAATGGCAATTACAGTATCAAATGTTAGTGGAATACTTAACAACAAAAATAATTATAATTCCACTACTGCTACTATTATGCCTGTCTCTCTCTCTCTCTCTCTCTCTCTCTCTCTCTCTCTCTCCTTTTCTCTCCTCTTTTCTCCCTCCTTCTCTGTTTCTCTGTCTCTGTCTTTGTGTCTATGTCATTCTTAAGAACGATAAAATGTAGATTCTATTCTTTGTTCCTTTCAAAGACAGAAAAATACAGACTCGGGACATCTCTAATAAATAATAAAGTAAGAAGTTGTATCCAGGTAGTTCTAAGGTCACTTTACAAACTTTTAAAAAAGATTTGTTTATTTATTTATTATTTATTTATTTATTTATTTATTTATTTATTCATTCATTCATTCATTCATTCGTTCATTCATTCATTCATTCATGAGAGACACACAGAGAGAGAGGCAGACATAGGCAGAGGGAGAAGCAGGCTCCATGCAGACATGGGACTCGATCCCAGGACTCCAAAATCATGCCCTGAGCCAAAGGCAGACACTCAACCTTTGAGCCACCCAAGCGTCCCAAAGGCCAATTTACAAATTACATTGATATTCTCACCCAGTACACCTTTAATCACTAAAATAGGATTAACTTTAGTTTAGCTATGTTGCTTTTTGAAGTAATTATTGTTTGTAAAATAAGTCAATGATTATCACCTATACCTCCATTCCCATACATATGCATAAAGAGAAAGTCTAGTTTTTCTGTCATGGGTATCAGAGCTCTTTATTCTTGACCAGTTTTTCATTTTGCCTAGGATTTGAAATATACTGTTTTTCAATAATTGCCATCTTCATAGGCTCAACCCTCATCATGACTTTTTAGGAAAAGTTTATTTATAAAACAACCATGTTTATAAATCCTTGGAAGTAAGTTCAAATAATCCTTTACTTGTTTCTAATTCACAGTGTACCACAGATGGAAATACTACTTCAGCAACATCTAAGCTGAAGACAGTGCCTTGAGTGTTCAAGCAATTATCTCATGATGTGGTGAGGTTTTAAACAATTCTTTAAGGGAGGGCACCTGGGTGGCTCAGTGGTTGAGCATCTGCCTTTGGCTCAGGTCCTTTTCCCAGAGTCCTGGGATGCTGTGTGTCCCGGTCAGGCTCCCCGCAGGGAGACTGCTTCTCTCTCTGCCTGATGTCTCTGCCTCTCTCTCTTTGTGTGTGTCTCATGAATAAATAAAACATTTTTAAAAGGTTTCAATCATATTTTTGACCACTAAGAAAGGATGTACTTCTCCTTAACAAAAGCTGTTGTGGTATCAATTCATCAAAAACTTACTGCTCCAAAACCAATCCGGAGTAAGGTGTTTGGGGTTTTGTTTGTCTCTTTGTTTTTCCTTCATCTGTATATTTTCGAGTGATGGGAGAGTGGAAGAGCTTTGAAGCTGGAAGAAATTATTTCAGGGGATCTTGATCTCAACACAACAATCATAATGACTGTAGTCATAAGGCTTAAATCCCAAGGGGGGTCAATGACATGCTGTAAGCTTTAGTGTTAGGTAAATTAATATTGTGTGCACAGCTCTGTGGGAGACTTTGAATGAATTCTTCAAGACAGCTATGACACAAGTGCCTTCATTGTGAAAAATAATGGTAGATTTTCAAGGAATAGCAGGATTGCTTTTCTTCCTTTGGAGAAATACCAATTGAAATACTGAACAAATAATACTAGCCAAATTCTCAGAATTGGAGTTAACAAGGGTGAAAAATTAGATTCTGCCAAAAATTAATAAAGTAGTAAGTATGCATTTATATATATTACTTTGTTTAATACTATTTTATATACATAAACACATACAAATACTTATATCCATATACATCTGCATATAACAAAAAGCCACCTCTCACTGTACCTAGCAATAATGTAGGAAAGGAAGTCATGCTATTGTACATAATAGTGTAGGTTGCATAGTGCATTACTACATGAGGACTCTTCACCTGAGAATCCTTGTGAATTCTATGCTAAGTAGTAGTTGGTACAATATCTGCACAATTATGTCCTGCAGCCCCAAGGGGAGTTAAGAAGAACAACTTGGATCATGAAACAATCATGCTAGAGCATTTTCCCTTAATAAAATCTCAAGGGGTTGACAGATATTATTTGAAAGATCTTTATGATGATGTCAGCAAAACTAATGTAGACATCTTTATTATTGTATTAGTAAACCATTTTTTTCTAAAAATTCAGGGTTCAAGTTATGGATGATATATCACATGTGGCATTTAGGTAAACTTTATTCTCCAACAGTATATCCAAAATTGTCTATTTCATTAGCACAATCATTGCACTCTACTAGCTAGAGAAATAGTTTAAATTTAAGATGTCAAAATATGCACGACCTTTTCACAGTACATAAATATGTGGAGCTAAATCAAAATGCAATAATGAGCAACACAGATTAGGATATCTGAAGTACATGGCAACAAGCAGAAACGCTGACTTCTTAAAAATAGTCCATAAAAATATTATAGAAGCTGTAAAATTTTCTATTTCAACTTTTTAAGTGAAATATAAAACTTAATTATATTACATTAAAAGTACTTGCATAGTTTTAGTGCCAAGTGTTTTTTAAGTCACTTCACTCCCTACTTCAAAATTTGAGGAAAACACCTGGAGTTTCAAAACTTTTCATGGCTCCTTCATTGACTCCTTCTGGGCCTTGCTCCCTAATATCTTTTCTCTCACATATCCAAAATGGTGACTTTCATTTTCAATTCTTAATAAAGGAGAAACTTTCAAAAAGTAAAAAAAAAAAAAAAAGAGAGAGACAAAATAGTATGTGTGTGCATGTGCACATGTGCGCACGCACACACACACACAGAATGAACCAACAACAGGAAAAGTGTAATGACAGTATAGGCATATGAGGAGAGAAGGCCTTTCGGAATACAATATCATTCATGAAAATCTTGAAGAATAAGAAATTTGAGATTGGTCATTTGTTGAAGCAATTTAAACTATATAGCCCTTGGATTCTAATAGGCTATTCAGGCATATTTTTTTTTCTGTTCATACACTCAAGACTGTCTCTTGCTTGCCAACATCTTGGCAGCAATTCTATTTTTTAGACCTTATTACACATGTAAAAACTACTGAAGAAGTTGGGAGCTTTTGTTCATGTGTGTTATATCTGTTGATAAGTAACTGATTTAAAAATTAAAACTGAGGCTTTTCAAACTATTTTTTTATTAATTTATTTATTTGAATTAATAATAAACCTACTACATGTTAACAAAAAATAACATTTTAAATGAAAAATGGTAATATTTTCCAGGAAAAAACTATGAGAAAATTAACATTGTTTTATGTTTTTGAAATTTTCTTTAATGTCTATATAAAGAAAAGACATTCAGAATCTCTATTTCTTTCTACATTCCATCTATTGTGATTTCAAACATCCCGTAGACTCGGGGAAACTGTACACTCATGAGGAAGTCAAATTATAAGAGTGAAAAAGTGAAAGTGAAAAGGCAAATAAAATTTTAGGATTATTTTTGAAAATAATTTTAATCTTGGAAATCTTTCCAAAAGATCCCATAAAATGTCATAGATCGCCAAACCATGTTTTAAGAATGGCTACCACAGAAAACCAATTTAATGAAATGTCTGACATTGCTGTTCACATTCACTTCTTCCTTTAGACACTTTTCTCTAGGACATATGAGATTATAGGAGGGCTATTTCCTTTCCATTCCACTTTATCTAAATTGTAATAATCTAAGATTCAAGAGAAAGTGAAATTCAGCCCCAAATGACCAAATGGAAGTAAATAATAAATAGTTGACCTTACTGGTTTATGTAGACAAGACACTAAATTTTACAAAGAAGATAGTCTCTCTCCACTAAGGACATATAAGACTATGGCAACTAGGATAGTTTTTGTGTTTTGTTTTGGTTTTTGTTTGTTTTAAGCTACAAACCAAATAAAGAAAAGATAATGCACATTTGCTGGTAGATGACAACGAGTAATAAAAGCAATAATTCTTCAAACCAAGAACCATTAATTAGCAATATAGAATCATCTGAGAAGATGCTACCAGCAGGTAGGTAATGTTCATTTTCTTTCTATATTAATCAAGACATTGGAACTTGTCCATAACAACAAATAATCAGTCACTTCTCCTGGGATTCACTAAAGATCTACTGAGAGTAGCATCTGAGATCTGGGGTTTACTGAAGATTTAACCAGTACGGATGGAGAGAATCATCACCATTATTCAATTGATCCTTCAGTTGGAATTTACTGAATGCTTACTTTGATTCAGTTATTCTGCTAAAGAATGGTATAGAAAAATCAAGGAGCTTTTCATTTCATCAAGTGATCCAATTTAGTCCACAGTTGCTAATAGTAAGCTTTGAATTGTAAAGCTAAAAATAGAAGCTTAGAAATAATTCACTAAACAAGAAAAGGACTTAAAAATTATTAGAATACATATAGATACTGCCTTATTACCTTAGTTCCTGGTGTAGAACAAAAACAATAAAATTTTCCATGATGACTGCAACTTCCATAGATTGAAATTGTTAGATAAACAGGCAACTCATTAGCCTTTAACAGAGCTTATAAATGGAAACCCAAAATGACTTGGAAAATTTAAATTTCTAATTCCATCGAAAATATGAAGAGCCACACCCCTCAGAAGACAAAAATATCAAGCAGTCATAATTTTGAAAGGACTAGATAAAGTGACATTTTAGGAAAAATTTACTTTATACAAGTAATTCCTATAAAATATAGACCCCGTTTTATTAACATTTGCAACAATGCAATGCATAAAGAAGAATAAGATCTCAAGCACATAAATTTGACAGAAAACTACAAAAATCTCTTTTAGTCTACCAGGTATTTGAATTAAACATAAAATGTAGCACATAATTATTCAACAGAAATACTCCAAAGATATGAATATGCAACAAAAAGCAATGAAGCTTTGCTTTTAAAGTAAATAAAGAATAAGAGAAGAAACATTTGATTACAGTATCAATAATTTATGCTACCAGTTAACCCACAATTTTTCTTTCTTGAACTTTTTAACTTTTTTTTTTAAGATTTTATTTATTTATTCATGAAAGACACACACAGAAAGAGAGAGAGAGGCACAGAGATACAGGCAGAGGGAGAAGCAGGCTCCATGCAGGGAGCTCCACATGGGACTCAATCCTGGGACTCCAGGATCACACCCTAGGCCAAAGGCAGGCACCAAACCGCTGAGCCACCCAGGGATTCCCTAACCCACAATTTTTAGATTGAACTTCCCCCACATGATTCACACAACTGGGTTTCAATCACTGGCTATTTATCTCATGGTTCAATATATAGTTGACCTTTGAACAATACAGGTTTGAACTGAGCAGCTCCATTCATACACGGATTTCTTTTCAATAAATATAGCACAGTGCTGTAAATGTATTTTCTTACGATTTCCTTAATAGCATTTTCTTTTCTCTAGCTCCCTGTTAAGAGAACAGTCTATAATATACGTAACATACAAAATATGGGTGAATTGACTATTTCTTTTATTGGTAAGGCTTCTGATCAATAGTAGGCTACTAGTCAATATTTTAGAAAGTCAAAAGTTATATGCAAAATTTTTATTGTACAGGGGTTGACACCTTAACTCCTGTGTTATTCAAGGGTCACCTGCGTGTGTGTGTGTGTGTGTGTGTGTAATTTAGTTCTACCTTTACATGCAAAACATAGGGAATATCTTATATTACAGAAAAACTTAGATTGTAATAAAAATAAATTTAGAATTAATAAAATGTAATTGAGGAAATGAATTTTTAGACATACCTTTTTATATATTTATTTTTTTAATTGGAGATCAATTTGCCAACATATAGCATAACACCCAGTGGGTAGACATACCTTTTGAAAGATTCTGAAATATGAATGTGTTTAAGAGTAATGAGTAGGTTTAACCATTCCAACTTGATTTTAATTCTCTAAATCTAGTTCTTTCATAATAAAATTCTTTTGTCTCAGACTGTCATACTTTCTGTTTTTCTGTCTAGCTGTACTTTATGCATTGTTTGAAAACAAGATCAAAGACCTTACTTTCAGGGATCATTTCTATAGTGTGTTGAAAACAAGATCAGAATCTTTCCTAGAAAATCCTTCTTCACCCTTCTAGCTGACATATGCTACTCTCTGTACCTCAATATCAATATTACATTCTCATAGCATTTATCACACTTCAGTGTGAATGTTGGATTGCATCTCTATTTTTCATGCTACCAATATTTTAAAGAGGTAATTTTATTTATTTATTTATTTATTTATTTATTTATTTATTTTTACATTTAATTTGTAGTGCTTATCACAGTGTTTGGCAACCTAGCATAAAATTAGCAAATTGGCATCCTTAACTAAAGAATGAATGGATAAATAAGTATTTCCCACTTATTAGGCTTTAATTACTTGATAATATAAATTAATGGCATGAAAGAATTGATTATTTCTTCCACAACTGGAATGTGAGCTGTTTAAAGACAAGGGCACTGTCTCATATGTGCATATATCTCTAGGTCTCAGGATTATAAGTAATAGAAATTCAATCATGCTAATTTCCAAATTAAAAAATTACAAAGTTTACAAGTTTGCAGGAAAAGATGGGTAACAAAGGCTGATTAAAGGCAATGAGCAGTTTACCTCTGTGGATCCTGTCAATCAGAATGTGTGGGCTAAATGTGGACTATGGAGATCAAAAGTCAGTTTCCTTCTGCTTTAAACAGTCAGGAAAAATTGTGAAGGATGTTAAAGTGGGCAAAAGCTTACAGGTGGCATTGCCAATGGAATACTAGGTATTGTCTAATATACCCTCTGAGTTAACCTAACTATAAATTTATCTTTGCTTTTTATTGTCTTTGAACTATTTCACAATTTTGTAAATTAAATATAATTGGCAGTAATCCAAATTATTCTTGTTAGTAGAGATGTAAATTAATTTTGTACAATGGAGGTACAATTGATTTTTGTCCTATTGATATTGGTCAGTTCTGAATCTATTAATTAATGGATTTTAGCATTCCTAACTGCCTGTATCTGTCTCTGCTCTTTGGATTAGCCTTTGAACTGTTGTCAGCTTTTTTCCCACCTTTTAAAAAATTTCACTGGATTCCTGATTAATGAATGAGTTAAAGAAAAATCTTTGATCTCTGGAGGAAAAAAAGAATGTATGAGTTATATTCTAGGCCACACCACTAAATGGTTTTGATCCTTGCTTTACTTGATGTCACCTAACAAAAGTTGAATTCTTCTTAAAAAGAATAAATCTTGGGGTGGGGTGAACACAGAGGACAAGCAGTTCCACAAAAATTCAATGATTATAAGAGGGGAATTCAATGATTATAAGAGGGAAAGAAGATAGAGGTTTGCAAAGAAATGTGATTGCTATCAGAATACACCTTTTGGCTTCTTGGTTCACAGACCATAATCTATTTTCACTACTTGAATTCTAAAAATGCCAAACTTGAGCATAATACAACTTTCTAGATATAATTAAAAAAAAAGCTAACACTTTCCTGAGTAGGACACAAAACAGTCTTCTAATATGAGCTATCCACATTTCCCTTAGTGATATTATGGCCTCGTATCCATATTCTAATACTTTGAAATGAATAGTGAATTTAGCAATAACTACTAAATATACATACTGGTATGAGGTCAGGAAATAGAAAAAAATATTTTTGTTTGTATTTTTGTCAAATGGAACATTGATGATAAACCATAGATATATGGACATGATTTTCATCCTATGGGGAAAGCAGCACATAGCTGAGATTTATGATTTCCCTCCTTCATCTCTAGTCCATATTCATTTTGCTTGGTCTACTAACAGGTCACTGGTGTGTTATGCTCTTGTGAGTTTTCTCTTCCTATGATCTGTAGATATTTGAGGTTTCAGAAGCCCTGCTCTTCTAAAGGAGTTACCTCAGTTAAGCTTTACTACTGATGTTTGCTAATTTCCATCTAAGGTTCCCTTGATTTTCATCAGCACTTTTCTGCTCCCCAGTGTGTAGTTGAAACTTTGATCGCTCTTGGCATTTAGTTATTTACTACAGAAAACAATGTAATTCCTTTTGGTCATGTCCAGAAAGTCTACATGGTATTCCTAGATGATTCATGGGGTACACTCATTCTTTGGCTATCTAAATATTTGAATCCGGTTTGGCAAACTTTTTCTATAAATATCCAGATAGTAAATATGCTAGGCTTTGCAGGTTAGGTAGTCTCTGTCATAACCACTTAACTGTGATAGTGGGGAAAAAATAGCCAATATGTAAACAAATGAATGTGGCTGTGTTCCAATAAAATTTATTTACCAAAAAAAGGTAGATGTCTGGATTTGGCCCTGGAGATATAGTTTGATGATCCATGATTTAAATAATCAAAGATAAAACAGAGAAGAAACAAAATAGTTGCAGTTGATACCAATAATGATAACACATAAATATTTCTGCAACTATACTCTTAGATTCCCAGGCTCTTATACTCTAGCTGGCAGGGAAAATAACAACCATACATCCATCATTGGTTCAACTCCCAACCTGCATCCTACAGAACTGCATCCTAAACTCACAAGAGATCATATCCAAATGGCTAATTTCCATTCTATAAGGCTAACTGCTTTGGATGAGAGTCATTGATGATATCCATGTCTTCTTCGTTGATTTAGAATTTCAATTATTTTTGTTTAACTGGATGTTCTCTAAAACACAATGTTATATAAAATATGAGACCATTACTTAAGCCTTCTGATAAGCTTGAAATTCTTTCTGAGGAAAAGCAGGTTGAGGATGCAAATCTAAACAGAAAATATGTTTCTTTACCATTATGGACAAAAAATTGCTTCTTCTATTTCTAATGTTTGTCTGTAATTCCACTTTTGGCTTATTGTGTCTTTTTTTTTTAGTTTTCGAATTGCCCTTCCCCAATGGCAGTGATTTGTCAGGCTTGCCAATCAGGTGATTCTACGTTCACTGTTACAAACATGGATCCTCTCAGGCTTGCCCATCAAGGAATCACATTTTCCTGGATAGAATTTTACTCACGTATAAAGACATGCCACAAACAAGAAAATCCAGGCATAAGAAACCACTGCCACAGTAGAAAGACCTTCTCAGTGACCTTCAACTTTATATACTATGTAAGCTGCCACTGACCATTTTTAGTACTATCTAAAGAAGAGATGACTGAGAATGAAATCAGTAAAGAACTATAGATAAAAACACATAAATATCTGATGACTTTGCTTGAGCACCTGAAATCAAGAACCCTTAATATTAGGCTTATCCATGGAATCTTTAGTATCATGAGCTAATTAATCCTATTATGTGTATATGTAATTGTGAGTTGCAACTGAAGAGTTCTGCCTGGAGTCCATTATAAATATTACTCCAACAGATAACTGGTTAGTCTCTTCCTTTGTGAGGTAATATACTGGACCTTTAGGCAAAGATGCTTTCACAGGCAAAGTGAGCCTTCATTAGTGGTGGGAGCAGGTTAGATTCATAAAGGGATGCCACATTATTAAACTCATGCATGATCTCTATCCTTAACACATCGATAGTTTTGCTTGTGAGCCCCCCAAATAATCATGGGATACTCTTAGTAGATGGATGCTTGACTATATAGCGAATTGATTTACTGTGGCATTCAGGTTAAGAAGCCATTCTGCTATGGAAGACTTCTGTGCGTTCACAGATTTGGGGTAATTGGAGAGGTTCTCCCACAGAAGCTTTCTCCAGTGTTTTTTTCAAGCATCCTCCAATTTTGCTTCTTAATAATCTTTGCCAACTTAGCCAGAGCATTGGAACTGACCAAGAATTAGTAGAGGTCCAATATAACTTCAATCTATTTCTCTTCCTGGGTGAATTTGAAAACTAGATTCATTGTCTACAGGATTAACTTCTGGGAGAGTTTTCTTTCTCTATGGTCTTTCAGTGTCAATACTTAGTGAGTATTAATGTCACAGTGATCCATTTCCCGCTGGTATTTACAAATTATTTACGTATTTTTATATATCATATTTTAGACTTTTAAATTTTTTGTGTACTCTGTGTATGCCTAAACTGGTTATAGGGAATAACCATGAAGTAATTATATATATATTATATAAACAAGAATAATTGTGTAACCCACCAAAGGTAATTTCTCATCCTTGGTGGTAGAATGTTGAAAGTAGAGTAATTTTTCCTTCCATTTTTAAGCAATATTTTATCCCTAGAGATTTTGACTCCCAGATCCTACACTGATGTGACAAACTGTGTTTTGGCAAAAATCTCTTCTGTCATCAGTTATACATGAATCTTTTTTTAAAGGAAGATTTTATTTATTTATTTATTTATTATTTATTTATTTATTTATTTATTTAGAGAGACAGAGAGAGAGAATATGAGTAGGGGAAGGAGCAGAGAGAGAGAAACAAGCAGACTCTGCCCTAAGTGCAGAGCCCAATGTGGGGCTCGATCTCACAACCCTGAGACTATGGCTTCAGCTGAAATTGAGAGTCAGCCATTTGGCAAACTGATCCACCCAGGTGCCCCCAGTTACACATAAATCTTAAGAAGACATTCAGGGTCCTTCCTACTTCATGCTGTCCAGATTTATTTTCCTAACATAACCAAAATCCTTATATACAAATAAAGCAAAAAAGTTGAAGTTGGACTCCCTTTAAGGAAAAATGATAGTCATACTACTCTACTTAGTGAAAGCAACTTGATTTCATGTACCTAATTAGCATGGAGAAAAGTTACTTCATGTAAATAGCTGCACATCAATGCCAAACTCGTATTAATTTATCCTAGCAAACGTTATCACATCTAGAATAGCAACTTCAATTAAGTTCACTATCCAATTAGATATATAATAATCCTATGTCATTTTATAAGACCCTTCAACATCAACTGAGAATTTGATTTCACACACTTGATTGTGGCTCACTCTCTGCTGTTTCCCCAGGGATACAACCTTGCTTTTGATGCACTATTTGGCAGGAAGTATGGGGGCGGGGGGGGGGGGCGCAGGGTGAAACAGCTTTCAGTTGGATCTTCTACAATGATAGTTCTTACTTTATACTTTAGAAAAGCATAGTGGGAATTGTTCCAGTTGCTGAGGATAGCAATTCTAATCTTAGACTCAGGAACTAGGGAAATAACTGCATGATGAGTTCTGGGACCCAGTGGACCTACTGTGAAGTCAATTCAGATAAAAATACATTAATCACCTACATGCCTGGGCCTCACTCTGAATACTGGACTATACTTTTGGATCCTCAGAGATTAAACCTTCATTAACAGAGATCTAGTAGTCTCCAAAAAGTTGGAGATTTCTCTTTCCACAGTAAATTAGTGTGGATATCATTAAGGGGGACTAAGAGAATGTATTCTATTAAGTTGGGAGATTATAACAGGTACTCTGCCTTCCTTTCATTCAAGATTCCAACCCTCCATAAACTGATTAGTTCTGGAAATTGAATGAAGTCAGGACCACTGAATATGAAACTTTACATGTTAGAATTAGGATGGAGAATAATGCCAGATTTTGTTCACTGGACCTGATAAGCAGTTGTTTAAGTTTTCATTATATATATTAAACAATGTTTTAGGGGGTTGCCTATCAATATTATTTCTCAGAAACTTATGAGTCATTAACTTCAAACAGAGATCTCCTTGGGTGAAACTGCTGATACTTGAATTTGTAGTCCCATGTATAAGCAGATGGGTATCACTTGTTAAGAATGCAGGATCTCAGAAATGCATTAGAAATGCAGACCTAGGGACACCTGGGTTGCTCAGTGGTTTAACGCCCAGGGCGTGATCCTGGAGTCCCGGGATGGAGTCCCACATCGGGCTCCCTGCATGGAGCCTGCTTCTCCCTCTGCCTGTGTCTCTGCCTCTCTCTCCCTCTGTGTCTCTCATGAATAAATAAATAAAATCTTTATTTAAAAATGCAGATCTATTCACTCTGAATCTACATTTTTAACATTATACACAGGTGATCCATTTGCCTTTCAAGGAATGAGAAGCTTTGGATTAAACGATTACATTTGAGCCAATTTCTATGATACCTTGACACTCATTTTGATAAATAGTTGTAGTTTCTGATGGTACTTGATGATTTGGTTGATTGACTTGAACTTCCCTTATCCTTGTTCATATTAATGATATCATTTCATCAACTCTTCCAACTAGCATTCCACATGCAGCAAAATCATATAGAGGTGATTGTTGTTATAAGATCCTAGTATTTTATAGAGAACAAAGCAATGGTTACCAGAGGAGAGGTGAGTGGGGGGATGAGTGTAATAGGTGAAGGGAATTAAAGAGTGCACTTACTGTGATGAGCACTGAGTAATTCATAGAATTGTAGAATTGTAGAATCACTATATTATATACCTGAAACCAATATAACACTGCATATTAACTATATTGGAATTAAAAACTTAAAAAAAAGATCTCAGTATTTCATGTCGTGAATGAAGGCAAATCTCTAGGACTCTGTGGAATGGTTTACAAGGGAGTGAGTGGATGGAAGTTCTTACTGAAGTACCATTATTTCTCCTCTGTTTTGTACCAGTGGCTTTCTGGCCTCTCATGAAAGACCAGAATTTGGTCTTTTATATATGTTCAGTTTGAGCAAACTTATATTCAATTCAGATTTATATATGTTCAGTTCAAGCAAACTTATATTCAATTCTTCTTTGGTCAACCATCTTAAAATCAACTCCCACAATTGTTTCCCAAATACCCATTGATTTAATTTGTAAGTCTATGGAATTCTATTTGAGTATAATTCCTCGCTTCTTGCATTACTTTCTTATTATACCACCTGGTTAGGTTTGAGTTTCCATTATGCTTAAAAATCTAAAGCAGTAATGTATAAGGCGAGGGAACATTTTTTTTTTTAATTGTCTACTGTAAAAAAAGGAAAACCTTTTTTAGAAAGCAGACACACAGGAAAACTTTTCAAAAATACTAAAAGTGTCAATCTAGTATATTCTAGTATATTTCCCTCGATCCTTCAGAAGTGCTTATACTAATTGTTGGATACACATTCTTTTCCTATCAATATATTTACTGTCATATAAGGCAAAGTCATGCATTCAACTACTGTTACAGTGTCGCATCACAAATTAAATTTCTGAGTTTAGTTTTTTGCAGTCAGAGTAAATTTTATCTTGCCCATGTTAAGAAAGATCTTCCATATCATTTGCATTTTGATGACTTTTGAAATGAGAATTTCATTCCCATACTTTAAATGATCAGTGCTAATCATTGATGTAGTCATCCTAATCTCCAGTGCTTGCATTCTTCATTTCTTATAAATTTGTTTATGACACCAACTACTTACTTCTCGACAGTATTCTACTTGGTGGGCACAGGAATGACCATAGTTGATAACCATATCCTCTGTTTCATTAAAGTAGTCTGCTGATAATATTCAGATTTGTTCGATTCTTTCATTCAACAGATGATTTGGGGGCACAAATCATGTGCTAGGTACTATTGTATGCACAACAGAATTTGTCAGTAGACAGATTCCTTTTGTTAGAGGAACATGGAAAAGAGTCACAAGGAACAGAAACTATATTAAGTGAGAGTACAGTAGCAAAAACACTATTGGAGTAGCGTGGGTACCAAAGCACACAATAAAGTCACAGGAGGAGCAAGAACTTGGAGAACTGGAAGAAATCTTAGCAATGAGAAGACAGAAATTCCCTGGGCGCGGGGTGTGGGGGTGCTGCTGTTTGATAATTCAGCAGCATCTACATTTTCTGTTGTGTGCTTCTGCTCAGGAAAAATAATGCTTACTTAATATATAAAAATGATGGGTTAGCCAGAAACATAGTACAAGCTAACGTTAAGAATTTGTGGCTAGGTTTTATTGTTGTTGTTGTTATTGTTTTTAATTCTTTCTAGCCCATCCACATAGTTCAGTGTTTATAACAAAGTACCTTAAGAAAAATAATGAAATCATTTTTTTTAATATTTGGTTTCAATCACTCAGTTCTCTTATTTTCTCATCAAAAGAGTAAGAGGAAACAATGAAGGACTCATTACCTTTGGCTCTATTCATTATAAATACAGAAATATGCACTATGCATATATATTAGTTTTGGGTCACTTTTCTGTTGTGGAGTTGTAAGTTATTTTTGGCTAAAAAAAATAGGATCTAACTTTCAAAGGACAGGAAAAACATCATAAAATTCCAGTAAGAGAGAATTCCCAGGCATAAGTGAACAATTATATTGATATTTTAAATCTATTTCTTTATAAAACAATATAATAAGTTTTTTAAATTTCCAGTCATAAATTCAGAAAGATTTTTTCTTTTCATTTTAAATTATTTCAGACAATGAAAAATCAAAATATAGAAAAAGATGAAAAATATACTCAACTGAAATCAATTATTTAGATATATTTGCTTTATTTCTTTCAGTATCTTTAATTAAATAATGCAATTTGGTTTTTTTGAGAGAGAGAGAGAGAGAGAGAGCATGTGAGTGTGAGGGTAGGGTGGGGGGCAGAGGGAGAGGGAGAGAGATGATCCCAAACAGGCTCCATGCCACGCATGGAGCCAGACGAGGGGCTCAATCTCAGGACCCTGAGATAGTCACGACCCTGAGATAGTGATCTGAGCCAAATCAAGACTCAGAAGCCCAACCAACTGAGACACTCAGGCACCCCAAAGAATACAAATATTAATAAAACCATGCCACCCTCTGGTTCTTCTTTTCCCTTACCTTCCTAGGAGGTAATCATTATCTGAAATTGGTGTATATCTATCCTATGAATGCTTATAGTATTAAACATATTTTAATCCATATAAAAATATACCATTTAGTACATCTTTACACATTGAATAATTTGCATCAAATGTAGCATTATGTTCTGCAATTACTTTTATGAAATTATATTTGTTGCACACCGATAGTATTCACTGTGCTGTACAGTACCTCATTTTAGAAATAAATTGTGGACACATTATGTTATGAAGAATAGTTTTTTTAAGAAATGTTTTATTTTTATAGTTAGTGTTTCACAAAAAAAAGCTTACTTACAACTTTATCAAATGTACAATAGCTCTTCTAGAACAGAACCAACAATGGAATTGTCACGGCAAGTTTTGGCATCAGACTTCCTAAGGAGAATCATCATGTTTTTTTCCAAAATGTAACGAGATTTTTAATTATATATTTGCCATAACTATATCATCATATATGAATTAAAAATAAATTATGCATATAATTTATAATTATTTTACTGATAAACATGTTTAGGTTTATTTATGTTATTCAAGTTTTGCAGCTTTCTCCTAGATTTATTGTAACAGAGGTAATATTTGAGACTATTTAAGTGTTTCTAACTTGCTAACATGTTCTTTTTTTTAGAAATGTAGTTTGTCTGTAGATTATTTTATTTCCAACATATACTATCCTATTTGTAAACTATAGCAGCCTTGTTTCTTTATTTCCCATCCTTATAACTTTTTTTGTCTTACTTTACTATACTAATTAGGAATACCTGTAGAGCATGGTAACAATATTGAGTTGTAGGTCAAAAGGTTGCTAAGAGAGTAGATCTTAAAAAGACTCATCAAAATATAACAACAACAGATTTGGGATGTCTGGGTAGCTCAGCCCAGGGCCTGATCCTGGAGTCCTGGGATCGAGTCCGACATCGGGCTCCTGCATGGAGCCTGCTTCTCCCTCTGCCTCTTTCTCTCGGTGTCTCTCATGAATAAATAAAATCCTTAAAAAAAAAAAAAACAACAGATTTATGACTGCATGTGGTGATGGATGTTAACTAAAGTTATTGTGGCGATCATTTTGCAAATCATATAGATGCTGAATCATTATGTCATACACCTAAAACTAATACAATGCTCTATGTCAATTATATCTCCATTTTTAAAAATGTTAAATAAGTAAAGTAACTATATGATAACATGAATAAATTCATCACAGATCTTACAGGTCTTTAATAATTCAACATATATTTCATGAAAATAACTCTTAGAAAATGAGGGATGAAAGTACATTTGTAAAAATAAAAATAATGAAATAAGACAGAGAGAACACACACACACACACACACACACACACACACACACAGCCAACAAATAGGTGTAAAGAATTGAAAAGTTTACCTCCAAGCTTGGGAATAAGTTAAATATATCCTTGATAGCCATTCACTTTAAATATACAGATATTTATTCATATGATCATATAGTTTCCTCTTTTAACTTAATAATATGCTACCTTACATTAATGTATTTTTAATGTGAAATCAACTCTTCATTTTACTGTTAGAACTTTATTAGCCAATGATGCATGGGGTGTGTGATGCATATGTGTGTGTGTGTGTGTGTGTGTGAATTTAAAATTGATTGGATGAGTTCACTGATATTTATAGAGTTTTAATTTTACCTTAATTAAAATTGCTTTATATTTCCCTTTTTATTATGTTTATTGGAGAATGTTCTTATTTTCATTTAAGATTTTTAATGAAATATGTATAAGCACTTCCTTGAAAATTTCTTAAAATATGCATGAAAAAAAGTTTCACTTTTGCGTATGTGTGTATTTTAAGCTACAAATTCATTTTCTTGTTATTATGTTTCTATTTGATTTATATTATATTTATATATTTTGAATTTTTTTCTTGAGTTGGATTGTTAAACTTTACTTTTAATATCAGCTTTGTGTTAACTTTGTGATAATGGTTAAATTATCAAAGAGGACTTAATAGAAATCATATATTTTACCCAACATCAATCTTTATGAAAGGCTCAAATGATGACAAACCCCTGAAACAAATGAAATTGTTTTTTTCCTAAAGGATCAAGGAGCTGCTGGATGCAATTTCCCCACATTTATATTTTTCCTCTATTGGGATTTTTTTTTTTGGTTCCAAATTAATAGGAGAGATTTGAACAATGTATGAGAAAACACTGGCACAAATACGATTATTTAACTTGATTCCATTTGAGATGCCACCATTTTCATAGCTACACAATGGTCCTTCATCATCCAGTTAGCCCTGCCACATAAATCTATAAAGTCCAAGATGTTCTTGTTTTTATTTTTAATAAGCAATCAAGACAGACCATATGAATCATGCTACATATATTTTACAGAAAGAGACTACTAGAATTTTCTGCTATTAACTACCAGTAACATATTAAGACAAAGATCTTGTTATGGTTGTTAACATTTCATTTTTACCTGGCCTCTTCTTCATCATAGTTATCAAATCAGCTGATGTCTTCAAATTGGCCCCCTGAAGACTTTTCTAATCCTGAAATCACTGGAATCACTAGCTACATATATTTTATTTTTACTTAATTCTGTTAATAAATCTACATTCTTTGTTACATGATATAGCTCCATCAATTAAAGTAACTTTTTCAATTAAAGTAACTTTTAACATGACATCTATTAATAAAATTATGAGATCAATTTCATCCCTTCCAACAGAAACAATTTTATTCTATTTACCACCCATCCTCAGTGACAGGAGAGGTAAGTAGAGAACCTGATTTATTACATATTGTGCCCTATTTGATTTATGGACATAATTGTACCCCAGGTATTGTAAGCAGATTTTTAGTGACATCAGCTTCCCATAATCACTATGTAATATTCTTTACCTCTCATAGGAAGAGCCTGTATTAAAAATCTTTGTTTTATCTCATTTATCCCAAATGTTCCCATTTTATCCATGGTGTCCATGTCAGTAGAGAACAAGAATGAGGTCATGCTGTCCATTGGCATCCTTTCCATAAATTGACTCTGATTGTTTGGGTTTCTAACCCCTATCTATAGGAACATTTATGTTGTTTTCCAAGTTTGAATATATCAAAGGCTTCACCAGACTCTACGGAGCACATTCATATAAGGCTTTCATGTAAAGGCAAAGGATACAATGCAGTGAGAGAGAGTGCAAACGAACATCACAGATCTGAGAAATATCCCATAACACAGCTCCATGTGCATACAGATTTTGGGCACCTGAACCACACTGTCTTTGGTGAACTGCCAAGGTCTGTGGCAGAAATCTTGACTTGGAGAGAGCAGCCAGAAAAAGATCTCAATGGCCCCTCAAGTGGCCAAGACAGGGTTTTGGAACTCACTAAGCCAGTGGTAAATCATCAGTAAAAAACTAATGTTGGGGATCAGTGGGGGGTATCAGACTTTAAACAGTGTATCATACATCCCTCTGCTCTTCTCTTGGTCAAGAGTCAAAAATCAAACATCATGCCTCCCCAGAGATAAAGACAGAGCATTCCCACTTCAGCGGTAAATCCAGTCTGTAACCACATTAAATTCTAGATTCAATTCAAAATTAAATTCAAAATATCCAATAGCTCCTCCTGGGTGAGCTTGTAGCCCTCTTCAGGAATTTTTGATAGTTGTGGTGCTCTGTCAGGCTGGGGATACATTCAGTCCTCTTGTATTTCATTAATCTCCCATGGTGACTGCCAACTGTGGCCAATATCTTAGAAAAGAGCTAATGAATGCGTGGTGATCACCATGGGATACGGGAGAAACATCACAGCTTCTGCTACAATGGCTTTGTTACTCCAATTACTGGCGCAGTGTCAGGCACATAGTAAGCACTGCATAAATATTTATTTCCTTAATATAAAAATCACTTCCACACCAGGGAATGTTCCTATTCAATTAAGCAAATCTCTTTAATTATGATAACTTGCCTTCAAGAATGTAATTTTGGGGGTGCCTGGGTGGCTCAGGTTGTTGAGCCTCTGACTCTTGGTTTCAGCTCAGGTTGTGATCTCATGATCTCATGAGTAGTCAGATGGAGCCCTGTATGGGCTCTCAGCAGGTAGTCTGCCTGAAGACTCTCTCCCTCTGCCCCTTACCCTACATACATGTGGGCTATCTCTCTCTCAAATAAATAGATAAATCTTTTAAAAATAATGTAATTTTTGTTTAACATACAGTCTGAGACTAGGTCTAAACTTTTGCCTTAATGAGACCCATGTTAATCAATTACATATAATGTTGACACTGTATAACCCTGGCTTCAGCACAAGTTGAGTATATCATGTGCATAAAAAGCTACTATATATCCCATTTAGCTGTCATTTGGGGGATATTCTAGCCTCAAGTACAACTAAGTCTGAGTGTGCCACAAGGCTTCCTACAAGTGGATCCTCAGAAACTTCAAAGTAGAGTCATTAATGTTATGTGACCACCATATCACTCTTCAGACCACTCTGCTCAGGGCTATGCAAATTAAAAATGGTATTCCTTGTAGATATAGTAGGATTTGGCAGATAGAGTTACATAATTGTCTCTTCCACTTGGTTAGAGGTATGGCATTCAGTTAGCCCCAATATGGTTACATAGATAACAGCCCTTAGTAAAGTTCATTTAAGAATGAATACATTGTCAAATATTTTGTTATGAATCACACTTTCTATGTGATAGTTAACTCTACTAAGACATATAATTCCAACTATTGTTCTAGGGAAATTGGATCAGGAAAGGCATGAGAACAGATCTGTAAAATGGAAAATAAAGGAATGTACAGCAATATCCCTCACTACCTCTTTCAACTTTCCCATCCTAAATTTTTTTTCACCGGAGCTTCCAAAATGCTTTACTTCTTCTCTTCCTTGGTGTGAAGATACTATTTTAATCAAGTTACCCATAGCTCAAGAAGTTAAAAATAGGGCTAACCTATGACTCAGCAATTGCACTACTAGGTATTTACTCCAAAGATACAAATGTAATGATTCAAAAGCATACATGCATCCCAATGCTTATAGCACCAATGTCAAGAGCCAAGATGTCCATTGACAGCTGAATGAATAAATAAGTTGTGGTACATATATACAACGGAATACTACCCAGCCATCAAAAAAGATGATTACTGTTCATGTCTTTTGCCCATATCATGATTGGATTGTTTGTTTCTTTGGTGTTGAGTTTAATAAGTTCTTTATAGATCTTGGAAACTAGCCCTTTATATGATACATCATTTGCAAATATCTTCTCCCATTCTGTAGGTTGTCTTTTAGTTTTGTTGACTGTATCCTTTGCTGTGCAAAAGCTTCTTATCTTGATGAAGTCCCAATAGTTCATTTTTGCTTTTGTTCCTTTTGCCTTCGTGGATGTATCTTGAAAGAAGTTACTGTGGTCGAGTTCAAAAAGGGTGTTGCCTGTGTTCTCCTCTAGGATTTTGATGGAATCTTGTCTCACATTTAGATCTTTCATCCATTTTGAGTTTATCTTTGTGTATGGTGAAAGAGAGTGGTGTAGTTTCATTCTTCTGCATGTGGATGTCCAATTTTCCCAGCACCATTTATTGAAGAGACTGTCTTTCTTCCAGTGGATAGTCTTTCCTCCTTTATTGAATATTAGTTGACCATAAAGGTGAGGGTCCACTTCTGGATTCTCTATTCTGTTCCATTGATCTATGTGTCTGTTTTTGTGCCAGTACCACACTGTCTTGATGACCACAGCTTTGTAGTACAACCTGAAATCCAGCATTGTGATGCCCCCAGCTATGATTTTCTTTTTTTAAAATTCCCCTGGCTATTCGGGGTCTTTTCTGATTCCAGAGGAAGACATAGACATGGCCAACATGCACATGAGAAAATGCTCTGCATCACTTGCCATCAGGGAAATACAAATCAAAACCACAATGAGATACCACCTCACCCCAGTGAGAATGGGGAAAATTAACAAGGCAGGAAACCACAAATGTTGGAGAGGATGCAGAGAAAAGGGAACCCTCTTACACTGTTGGTGGGAATGTGAACTGGTGCAGCCACTCTGGAAAACTGTGTGGAGGTTCCTCAAAGAGTTAAAAAATAGACCTGCCCTATGACCCAGCAATTGCACTGCTGAGGATTTACCCCAAAGATGCAGATGCAGTGAAACGCCCGGGTCACCTGCACCCCGATGTTTATAGCAACAATGTCCACAATAGCCAAACTGTGGAAGGAGCCTCGGTGTCCATCAAAAGATGAATGGATAAAGAAGATGAGGCCTATGTATACAATGGAATATTACTCAGCCATTAGAAACGACAAATACCCACCATTTGCTTCAACGTGGATGGAACTGGAGGGTATTATGCTGAGTGAAATGAGTCAATCAGAGAAAGACAAACATTATATGTTCTCATTCACTTGGGGAATATAAATAATAGTGAAAGGGAATAGAAGGGAAGGGAGAAGGAAATATCAGAAAGGGAGACAGAATATAAAGACTTCTAACTCTGGGAAACGAACTAGGGGTGGTGGAAGGGGAGGAGGGCGGGGGGTAGGATGAATGGGTGACGGGCATTGAGGGGGGCACTTGACGGGGTGAGCACTGGGTGTTATTCTGTATGTTGGCAAATTGAACACCAATAAAAAATAAATTTATTATTTAAAAAAATTTAAAAAATTTGAATACTTAACATTTACATCGATGTGGATAGAACTGAAGGGTATTATGCTAAGTGAAGTAAATCAATCAGAAAAAGACTATTATCATATGGTTTCAATCATATGTAGAATATAAAAAACAGCAAAGAGGATCATAAGGGAAGGGAGGGAAAACTGAATGGGAAGTTATCAGAGAGGGAGACAAACTATGAAAGACTCTTAACTATAGGAAACAAACAGGGTTGCCAGAGGGGAAGAGGGTGGAGAGATGGGGTAACTGGGTGATGGGCATTAAAAGGAGGGACCATGATGTGATGAATACTGGGTGTTATATGCAACTGATGAATTATTAAACTCTACATCTGAAACTAATGATGTACTATATGTTGGCTAATTGAATTTAAATTTTTTTTTTTTAATTTAAATTTTAAAAAAATAAAAGGAAGCTTTTTTTTAAAATTTTTATTTATTTATGATAGTCACACAGAGAGAGAGAGGCAGAGACATAGGCAGAGGGAGAAGCAGGCTCCATGCACCGGGAGCCCGACGTGGGATTCGATCCCGGGTCTCCAGGATCGCGCCCTGGGCCAAAGGCAGGCGCCAAACCGCTGCGCCACCCAGGGATCCCTAGAAGCTTTTTTTTTTTTTAAAGTTACCCGTCCCCTTCAAACTTTCCCACCACTAATTTAGCAGCAGGGATTTTAGTTGCTCATTCTAAATTTATTTATTTGTTTATTTATTTATTTATTTATTTATTTATTTACTTATTTACTTATTTACTCATTCTAAATTTAAATGAGACTTCAGTTCTTGGAATGATAAGGAATGTGATATGTCCACGTAGTGTGCTCTCATGCCAGTTTTGTGTGTGTGTGTGTGTGTGTGTGTGTGTGTGTGTGTGTGTGTATTGCAGCAGTAAAACGGTAAAGTAGTAAACTAAAAATATGCAGGGAATTGTTTTATCAGGTGAAATATGACCAGGTAGGTCAACATGATATGTAATTTATTGTTTCATAAGTTATTATGAATATCAGTCAACAGCCCTTTTCAAAAGTCTACCTTTAGGATTCTAGTGTAATCTAGCTGTCTTTAAATTCCGTAACAAGAGTAGCATATGCAAGATTTTAAAACATTACCTAATTATCCTGGGCCCGTATGCCTGACAACCCTACCTTTCCATAAGGCTGTTGAAACAGGGTCAAAATTAAATAAATATTCAAACACTGCTCTGAGGAATCATACTTAATATCTCCTCCATCCCTAACCAGAGCACCCACAGCTTTGCCCATTGTGCAAATCTGATGCTGCTTCCTTCTACCAAAATTTATGAACTGCAGAAAATATCAAAGTCAATTTCAAAAAGCAAGACAAGCCTCCACCAGAGAACTCCCAACAGAGAATCTAGCAACTTGTTTTGTATTGACTAGGAGATGATCACAGGATTCAGAAATAATGAGTGGACAGATCCTTAGAGGGCTCTGTCATAACCCTTCAGGTGATCTGTTCATGTATGTGGTGAATTTACCCCAATCTTTTCTATGTTTCATGATCTTGATTCTGACATTTCCATTTTATCAATGAGTCCTACTGATCAGCTACTCTTGTACTTGAATGTTATTCTTTCATTATCCACTAGCCATTTTGTCTCAGGATTATTTCATGTACTTCCGTGATGGGAACATGTTCTACAAATCTTCAATAAAAAACTAGCAATTATCTTTCAAAGAGCTATGATGAACAGTTGCATCAGGCAGCTTTTGATTGTAAAAATCCCTATGGTCTCTGCTGAGTAGCATTATTCAATTTCTGCCAAAAGCTCATGTTGTGCTTTCTAGTTGCAGATACTTTTCAAATCATCTGAAAAGTCAGGTCATAAGATCCCAATGGGAATTCTTGGGTCACAAACCTTTATGAAGAATTTAATGCCTACTTCTGCCCAAAGCCCCATTCAAATTCACATCTCTTTCTGGTGACTTTGTGAATAGAGGCCTGCAGTATTCTTAAGTGAGTAATGTGATTTTGTCCAAATCTAAACAGTCTCACCAATCTCTTCTTGTCAGTGGCACTATCAGTAAGAAGTAATTATTTCATGTAGTAATACACAGGATATTCCAAGTTATGCCTGCCCATGTAGTGGACAAACATTTTACAAACTGGCTTCGACCTTGATATTAGCCACTCTCTAGTTGGGTTATGGATGACTAAGTTCTTAAGTCCTGTGCTTCTTTCTCTAAGAAATTATGATATCAGCAGTATAGTATATAAATTTACTTTGGAAGGTCATCAAGTGCAAGTCCCACTGCACTAGATTCAGACAGTATGCAGACAAATTTAATATCCCTCTGGAAAAACCTTAAATATTGAACACTCTTCCTTAAAACACAAATTTTATCTAACTTGTTCTAAGGTAGAAATTGAAAATTAAGCAGTAGGCCAGTGCATTAAGTTCTAATCATGGTTGGCTTGTTGCAATTTCTGCGTGGTCTTAACCATATCAGATTTGATTGAGGTGATCTGGGAAACCACCTTGTTTAATCTCTGATAGTTTTTATTTCTTTTGTCAGTCTCCATGAATAATGTGAGTAGAGCTCCAGCTTGGCAAGGATATTAAAAAGAGGGTTAATGGAAATCAATGCTTCTGCTTCCACCATTTCCTTAATCAGAGCAGTGATCTTTTGTTGCTATCCTAAAATTTTATATTTCTTATTGTTTACTATAGCTTAAGACTTGGAAAATTCCAAAACACTTTCTTTAGCACATCCATGTAAAACTGGGCAAAAAGCAGACTTAGTTGACATTCAATGGAAAAGGAAGAGCCTCCTATTTGTACTACCAGCCTTTCCAATCATACATCTAGGCAATCATGCTACAACCAAGATGATTCTTCACAGTCAATTTTCAAATCATACAGCACCAATGACTTTTCTCCATCATCCTGTATCTTAGTCCATTCAGGCTGCTGTAACAAAATACTGGGGAATGGGTAGCTTATAAGAAATAGACCTGTATTCCTCAGAGTTTCAGAGGCTGAGATGTCTAAGAACAATGCAGTAGCAGAGTTAGTGTCTGGTGAGAGCCTTCTAAAAGCTTTATAGATGTAAGCTTTTTTTGCTATGTCCTCACATGGTGGTAGAGGAAAGGGAATTTTCTTTAGAGGTTTTTATAAAAACACTTATCCCATCATGACCTGATCACCACTCAAGGGTCTCACTTCCCACTACTGCTACCTTGGGGGTTAAGTTTCAACATATGAATTTTGAATGGATATAAACATACCTTAGCACCATAACACTTTCAAGTTTCAACTTGGAGCCATTTAGAGTGTCTAAAATATAATCACAAAAAGCTTGGTATACTAATCTGAAGCTATTTGGCCCATATCTATGCAGAAGATTTGAATCTCCACACTCCAAGTATTGGAAAAATAGATCTTATTCTAGCTTCTAAAAAATCTTTTTAAAGATCCAATAGTTATTTAAACAGTTTTTATTATTCATTACAATACTAATAATTAGATATTAATTAATTCTAGTTGGCCTATAAAGAACTATGTTGACAGAGAACTTTAAAAGGTGTGTTTCTAGGTCTTTGTTATTTGTGACCTTGATGGTTTTGAACAGTAAAAGGTATTTTATAGAATGTGTCTCAATTTTAATATGTCTAATAGTTATCATTATTAGACTGGAGCTGTATGCTTGGGGAATGAAAACCACAAAAGTGAAGTGCCCTTATCATCTTATTTCAGGGAGTACATAATGTCTATATGCCTTATTACTGTTGATGACAACATTCATTACTTAGTTAGGGTAGTGTTGGACAGGTATCTCCACTACAAAGTTACTATTTTTTTTTCTCTTCCATGCTGTATTCCAAAGGTTGAAGAACTGTAGCCCACTGGTCAAATCAGTCCTTCCACCTGTTTTTGTAAATAAAGTTTTATTGGAATATTGTCATACCCATCATTTATGTATCACACATTATGGCTGCTTTCACACATTTTTGCAATAACATTGCAGTTCCTACAGAGATCTGTGGCCTGCAAAGCCTAACATATTTACAGTCTGCCCTTTAAAGACAAAGTTTGCCAGGGCCTACCTATTCTTTGAGTCAAAAAGTCCAGCATACAACCAAGGAGAGAGGAAATATCCTGACGGAGTAAATATTCTGAAAGAGTAACCATATACATTTGTTATCTGGAATTTTTCATGAGAGCATTTGTCTTTTCTCCTGCATTCATTTTTCCAAATCATTTATTTCTATCATTATGGACTCAGATATATATCATATTATTTTGGTTAAAATCCAACACTATTCTTGTTCATTTTGCTTCTCAAATTGTGCTAGTTTTTATCCCTGAAAGTTCTATCAGTTTGGCTCTACTGTCGACTTTGAGATGCCCTTATTTTAATTTAATTTTTGTTGTTATTATTATTAAACTCCCTTACATTCTGGAGCTATAAGATACTACAGTATTATTTATGTGATCTCTTCCCTAGCACTAAAATCAATCATTTCTCTCTGATTTAGACCCATTTGCATATATCTGTTCTAATCAAGGCATGCATCTCATTGATACCATTATACAGACATGAGTAAGGAAATAATACTTAATGGACAAGCTATACTGCTTATCAATCTCAAAGCAGTTGCCTCACTGAAAATTGGAGTGGGTAACTGAAACGCTTGTTATACTTAAAACAGGTGGTAAAACATGGACTAGTTGATTGAATGAATATGTATCAAAAACTGGATATAAGGACTTCCAGTTTAAGCTGTCATATATAAAAAATGTGGATGTCATGATTCCTATTCTTATATCAAGGAAAAGCTGAACAAATTGAAATCAATGATTCTTTTGGACCCATCCAGAACTTAGGTCACAAGACAAAACACTCTCTGAAATCTAGAAAGACATATCCAGGAGTCACAGCCAAGATTTACTTATCTGAAGAAAGCCACGACAGCCGTAAACTAGCAAAAACACTTAAATGGTAATTTTGATGAATTATAGTCTCTATGGACTAGCTTGACAGTGAGAAATGAGTGGGAGCTATTATTATAGGGAGGCTCACACACCTTAGTGGGTTTTACCTCTAGGAACCCCACCAGGTTCTCATGACAAAGAGTGAAGAAAAATTATCTCATGGTGCTGATAGAGAAAGGAGAAGAATAACCATTGTGAAATATGCTGAGAGTCTTCTCCATAAGTAAGGGCCTACTCTCAAAGAGAAAAGACTTTACCAGAGCTTTATACCACTTGGTGAGGAAACACTTTTTTCATTCCAATACCTCTGACCTTGTTATCCCACTGAAAGGTGATTAAAAAAGCTAATAAACACATGTGAAGATCATAACCCAGGCACACAGATGGAGATTTACTTACAAGATTCCAGAATACTTCTCTCCCATACCTTACCACCCAACCAACTGGGCTCCAGTAAAATAAATTTGAATTACAGCTGAAAGAACAGTAAGGCCAGACTGTATCTAAGGAGAAACTCTTCTTCTTCTTTTTTAAAATTAATTAATTAGTTTATTTTTGAGAGTGAAGGAGCAGGGTAAGGGTGGGGAGGGGAAAGGAGAGGATCTCAAGCAGACTCTGCCCAGCACAGAGTCCAAGGTGGGGCTTAATCTCACAGCCATGAGATCATGACCTGAGCTGAAATCAAGAACTGGACACTTAATCAACTGAGACACCTAACCACCCCTCTAAGAAGTCCCAAAAGAAGTCTAAAAACAACAGTAGAGACAAAATAGGAATAGTAAAGGGCCCTGAATCCTCTGGCATCCATAATTACAACAAAGGTTCAACCCTGTCCAAATCCTAACCAGGTTAACATAAAACCTCACACTAAAGCCTATTTACTTTACTTTCTGTTCCCTGATACATCACATCTGGCTTTCACTCCAAAAATTGCAAGACAAATTGCTAAAAATGAAAAGCACAGTCTGAAGAGACATCAGAAACAGAGACAGATTCAGGTTACACTCTCATTGTGGAAATATCAGATGAGGAAATTAAAATAACTGCAATTAATATATTAGCTCTAAAAGATAAATGTAGACATTATGTAAGAACAGATGACAAATTTAATCACAGATTAAAAACTCTAAAAGAATAAAAAGAAAATAATAGAAACCATACAAAACTGTAACAGAAATAATTATTTTGATGGACTTAACAGTGGACAGGACACAACAAAGGTATGAATTAGTGTGCTTAAAAATAGGTCAATGGAGATGCCTGGGTGCCTCAGAGGTTGAGCATCTGTCTTGGGCCCAGGGCATGATCCTGGGGTCCTGGGATTGAGTCCCACGTCAGCCTCCCTGCATAGAGCCTGCTTCTCTCTTTGCCTGTGTCTCTGCCTCTCTCCCTCTGTGTCTTTCATGAATAAAAAAATAAAATAAAATCTTTAAAAAAATAGGTCAATGAAACATCCCAAATTTAAATGTAAAGAGAAAAATAGAACTGAGCATTTAAGAACTGTGAGGCAATTGAAAACATGTAATGTATACATGACTGAAATACCAGAAAGAGGAGAAAAAAAGAATGCAAAACATTAGAAGTAATAATTTGAAGAAATATTACCAAAAATTAATTCTAAAATTAATGGCAGACACCAAACAACAGATCCAGGAAGCTCTAATAAGTCACATAGAATGAATTCAAGAAAAGACATACATACATATGTATGTACAAGCATACTTGCCTAATTGTATTATATATAAATTGCAGAAAATAAAACACAGAGAGAAATTATTGAAAGAAGTGAATGGGGGAAAGTTACCTATCGAGAAATAAGTAAAATAATTACTCAGACTTTTCATTACAAACCATAGAGAACAGACTGAAATATTTGAAGTGTTAAAAGAAAAAACCACCAACCTAGAAATCTATATATAATGAAATTGTTCTTCAAAAGTGAGGGAGAAATAGACTTTCTCAGACAAACAAAACTGAAAGAATTCATAGTTTGTACACCTGCCATGCAAGAAATGTTAAGATAATATATATTAGAAATTTTATCTGCATAAACAAAGGAAGAATATAGGAAAAGGAATAAATAAATGTAAAATGAAATATTTTATTTTTCTTATCCTAATTAGCCTAAAAATGCTTGTTTAAAGGAATAATAGAACAAGATATTGAGTGGTTATAGGCTATGTATAAGTGAAATGAATGACAGCAATGTCCTTAGGGAAAGGAAGGAAGGATTAGAAGCACTCTATTACAGTTTACAATGTTATTTAAAGGTGAAACTAGATTAGTTAAAATATATATTGCAACTCTAGGTCAATGTCCCACTTTTTAAAGTATAATTAATATGCTAAGAGGTCAATAAAGTTAAATCATATAAAATGATCAATTAAACCCCAACAAAGCCAGAAAAAAAGGAGAAAACAAAAAACAAAAAGAACAAATGCAATAAATTGCAGTTACAAACAGGTAGATGTAAAAAATACTATATTAATAAGTCAATCAGAGAAAGACAACTTTCATATGGTTTCACTTATATGTGGAATATAAGAAATGACACAGAGGATGATAGGGGAAGTCATCAGAGAAGGAGACAAAGACTCAAGTATAGGAAAGAAACTGAGGATTGAAGGAGGGAAAGTGAGTAGAAGGGATGGGGTAACTGGGTGATGGGCATTAAGGAGAGCAAACGATGTACTGAGCACTGGGTGTGACACACAGCTAATAAATCATTGAACACTACACCTGAAACTAAGTACGCATATTTTATTTTGGAAAATTGAATTTAAATTAAAAAAAAATTCTAAATGTGGCCTAAATATATCAAATAAAGAGATTCCCCTAATGTATTGTCAATTCAGGCAGATATATGACAAAATACCATAAATAGGTTGGCTTATAAACTACAGATATATATTTCTCACAATTCTAGGGGCTGGAAGTTGGACATCAGAGTGCCAACATGACCAAGTTCTGGTGAGATTTTAGTTTGGGACTGCAGATTGCCTACTTTCTGCATCCTCACATGGCAGCAGAGAGAAGAAGAAATCCCTCTTATGAAGGCACTAATCCCATTCACGAGTACTCCACCCTCGTGACCTTACTTAATCCTAATTACCTCTCAAAGGTTGCACCCCACGTGGTACCCTCACATTGGAGAGTCAGGTTTCAACATATAAATCTGGGGAGTGGGAATAAGAGGGGAGACACAAACATTCAACCCATAGCAATTGTCTATAAGAAACCTGAGAGGTTAAAAATAAAGAGATAGAGAAATATAGCATGTTAGAACTAAACAAAACACTAAGCATTTTAACACTAATCAAAACAAATCTTGAGTAGTTACATTAATTTCAAACAAAGTATACTTCAGAACAAGGATAATTATCTTGGATAGAGAAGGGTGCTCCATAATGAGAGAGTCAATTCACCAAAATGACATAATAAGCCTGTCAATTAACTTCATCTAATTAATATGTATGCAATATTCCAACAAGAGCAGAATACACATTCTTCTCAAGCTCACATGCAATATTCATCAAGATAGACTACATTCTTGGCCATTAAACAAACCTTTACAAATTACAAAGAATAGGAATCATAAAAGCTATGCTTACAAGTCACAATGAAATTAGACCAAAAATGAATAATAAAAAGATAGCTAGCAAATACCCAAATATTTGGAGATTAAATAGCAGAAGTCTAAATAAATTACAGGTCAAAGAAGTTCTAAGAGAAAATATTTTGAACTAAATGAAAATTTAAATACAACCTACTGAAATGTCTGGGAGATGAGGGAAATAGCTTACAGGAGAAAATATATAGCCTCAGATACATATAAAAGAATAACAATCCAAAATTAAAAACATAAGCTACACCCTTAGTAACTAGATAGAAATTTATTTATTTTTTAAGATTTTATTTATTTATTCATGAGAGACACGGAGAGAGACAAAGAGGGAGACAGAGAGACAGGCAGAGGGAGAAGCAGCTCCGTGCAGGGAGCCTGACATGGGACTGGATCCCAGGTCTCTAAGATCAGGCCCTGGGCTGAAGGTGGTACTAAACCGCTTAGCCACCCGGGCTGCCCTAGATAGTAATTTAAATCCAAAACAAGAAGAAAAAGAATAATAACAAAAATTAGAGCAGGCATAAATAAAATTAAAAATTGAATAATGATAAAGTCAATGGAACCAAAAGCTGGTTCTTTGAGAACATGAATAAAATTGATTAACCTCTAGCCTGGCTAATCAAGAAAAAAAAGAAGACAATGGCATCCATTTCACTTGTAAAATCTGAAAAACATTTCAATGTACAAAATGGGGATGTGAACAGTTCATTTAAGAAAAAGTAAACTGAAAACAACATCAAGTTAGATGAATTTAAATGTGATTTAGTGGCATAGAATTGTAGACAACTCCACTTAGGTATAAGCAAAGGATACTTATGGGAAATATACAACTTACCCCAAAAAAGAGCTGTCTTTGTATTTGAATATGTTCAATTGGACATTATGGGGTCCATGATGTTTTTTTTTTTTTTCCATGATGTTTTTGAATAGAGAATGGTTTCTCAAACACCAGGAGTTTCATTGAAGTTCAGTAACAAATATGTGTTGGCTTAATCAGCACTATCTCAACCATGCCAAATGTCCTTTTGGGCTATTTTAATCTAGATTTATGATATTGTATCAGATGGAAATAACATTTCTAGAGGCTCATCATCATGACCCAAATAATCATCATTATTGTTAACAAGATATGGATATCTGATGAAACCCAGTTTCATGATAGTGGTACAGTTGGAAATATATCAATGATTCAATTAAATGGCCCACTGAATAATAATGGTAATGTCACACCATTCCCATCAGTGATACTTTTAGCTCGCCTTTATCCTTTCTCAGGAGACTTCTGGATGTCCAGTCATTATGGAATCTGCTATTAGAGGTCAGTGGCTCCCAGATATTGGGAGCTGTCCTCAATGTTCCAGATATCTTTCTGCTTTACCTCTGATTCGTGATTGCTTGTATAGTTGCAATTATTATTAAAGCTTCATACTAGTGAGATTCATCTTTGTTTTGACAAGCAAATCCTTTCTTTTTTTTGCAGATTTTATTTATTAATTCATGAGAGACACAGAGAGGCAGAGACACAGGCAGAGGGAGAAGCAAGAGGCAGAGACACAGGCAGAGGGAGAAGCAGTTTCCCCAAAGGAAGACTGATTCAGGACTCAATCTCAGGACCCTAGGATCAATGACCTGAGCCAAAGGCAGATGCTCAACCACTGAGCCACCCAGCTTCCCCAACAATCAAATCGTTTCTTATCTCAGTAGGGTAAACAGAAAAAAATTGTTAGAGAATGGGCAGAAATATCAACATTTATTTTTAATATTTTAACATCAAAAGTCTGAACACAGAAAGAACAATAAGCCACAAATGGTAGATGAATATGTATCAATATCAATAAAAACCATGACATTAAGGACAAAAATACTTAAAATAATTACAACAGAAATTCAACAATTTTTCAATACTTTTTCTAATGCATATTTTTCCCTCCAAATTTTTATTTCAATTCCAGTTAGTTAACATACAGTGTTATATTAGTTTTGGGTATAGAATTCAGTGATTCAACAATTCCATACAACACCAGGTGCTCTTCCCAACAAATGTGCTCCTTAATGCCCATCATCTATTTTTCCCACCCGCCTCACCTCTGGTAACCATCAGTTTGTTCTCTATAGGTAAGATTTATCAGACAATGAATTTTTTATGTATTTATTACTTTATAAAATTTAAAGCATGATACAAAGATGATCCAGGAAAAAGACCAGTTAATAATTCATCCAAATTCTATTCCTTTTTTATAAGCAAAATATACATGACAAGGTCAAAGCTACAAGTTAGAAGGCAGTTTTCCTCCCAGTAGAGATTCAGAAACCTGATCTTTTTGTGGCTTTGTCATCCATTAGCGGTTCATTGTTGTCTGTCCAGCTGGTGCAATGGGAAGAGAATCAAAGACACATCAAGTTTTTAAAAACTTTGATCAAAAATAATGCAGATTATTTTCACTTGTACTGCATTGCTAGAACTAACCAAATGGCCAGATCTGGATAGTTACTTCTCCATAGCATTTAGATACTATAGAAGGGGAGCAAAAATTTTGGTGGATAGTGGCCATTTCAGCAGTAAGGTATGATTTATTGCCTTATTAAAAGTTCAAAGTTGTAACTCCACCCCTGTCACTAATTTGTTATGTAACCCTGTGTACATTTTAAGTCTTAGCTTTAGTTTCCTAAAATTTATGAATGAGAAAATAATAAACTAAATAATCTCCAAGTTTTTAATAGTTATACATTTAATAGGTTAATCATTTACCTCTACAGCCACAAATGAGCATTTTAAAGCAAATATTCTAATTGGGTAAGTGTATATTTTTAATCACCATGTGATGGCCTTATTGCTCTTAATAAAGAATTAAAAATAAAACAAATGATTTAAAAATTATATTTGTTATAAGTTTGATGATATTCTAAATATAGATTTTTCTACCCTCAAATCTCAGCCCAACAACAAATATTTGTAGAATGTATTATCTTCACAATTCAAGGGTAGTATATTTGGAGTGTTTTAGCTAAAATATGTTTTCAAGTAAATATAAGCAAATATACTTTCAATTTCAAGGGAATTTGTGAGTTACGCCTATTTATAGAAGTTTTTACAGTTAGAATACTAAAGACTTCTAAAATTGAGACATTTCAAGGAATCAATAGCAAAGCTCTTTCTGGTGAGACAAGAGGACAGTAGAAATAATCTTATTTCATTAGGTGTTTCAGGTTGGAAAGTGTTTTAAGGTATAATTGAATTTTAAAACCTTCATTTATGTAGTAGCTAGTGGGTTAAAAGCTTCATTAGGTAAGAAAGGTACATAACTTAATGTTCAAAAAACATTGCACTTTTAGTACTTTTATAACTGAATTGTGAAGGAATTAAAGAATTTCGATAATTAATTATCTACTTCAGTTCAATTTAGTTTCTGAAAAAAAAATGTTGTTTTTATTGTACTTAATAAAATCTAATCCAGTAGATACTATGATAGAATCTTAACATAATATATACAAAACTCATCCCTCCCTCAGGCTCCAAAACCAATTTACATGTAGATGACACAATTTTATATCTCCTTTAGCATAATTTAGTTTGCATTTTCAGAAAGCACAAAAATGAACACTTTTCCCTCATGGTTAACTATAGAGTTGTGAGTAGGTACTTCTCCCATAGTACAAAACACAATCTGAAGAATAATAATTGTGAAGCTCCTTAGGGATTATAATTGATCTAATGCATGAAGTTGAAGATAATATAATTATATTTTCAAATAATAATTTATACTTAAGTATTTATAGTACACTTTTTCTTCTCTATGTCACGTGTGTAAGTAATCTATATTAGTTAGAAATCTTGTCATTATCTGGAAAACTATTAAAACATGATTGTATAATATATATGAGAAATATTTCTTACTCTACATATATAATCTGTGATATCATTTTAGTTAATAATACTCAATATTATTGAATCAATAATATTTAGAAACTCAAAACATCTCCTAAGATTAATACCATACATAATTATAGTATTTTCTATATTTGAGAAATGAATCAATATATTCAAAACAGTCCTAAATTAAATGCAAAATAAAATACCAAATTCTAAAATTATTAATTCTATAATAAAAGAAATACAGATGCTTGGTATCTTTTAACAAATTATTTTCAATATATACAGGATATGACTCAGAAAATATCCTACAAATATGGAAATGGTTGTAAAACACAATGATAAAAGATATATCATAATTTAAGGTTCATATTTTAAATCTATATGACTATAGAAAATATCTGTGAGAATAGGCAACTACTATACATTTGACATTTATAATGTATTGAATTTTACGTATATAGAATATTTACCATAAAACATTTATAAACAGGAAAATTAAGTAACATTAATAGTGCAGTCATATATGCCATCTATTCTTTAGGGCCTTCCTTAGAATTCTTGTTTCATAAATTTTAGTTATTTCTTATGATTTCATAAGAAACATAATTATGAGGTTTTTTTATTATCAACTTACAGAATTTCATATTATACTATTCAATTGGATAAATATGTAGGCAATTTAATCTGTAATGGCCTTTGAGCTAATGATGAATATATACCATGATAGACTGAAAGACAGTTGTCTCTTTTCAGGACAAGATGTTGAATAATGCTAGAAACTTCTATATATGATTGTAAATTCCATTCCTGTCAAGTGTGCATTGCTCTACATCATATTAACACTGAATGACAATTA